>NW_019385249.1:70590-130752 GCF_000671375.1 Centruroides sculpturatus | reverse complement strand
TACAGTAGAACCTCGATTATCCGCCCTAATTGGGGACTGGGGTTGGTCGGATAATTGAAAAGTCGGATAACCGAAAAGTATGAAAAAATCCATTATTAGTGTAGTATATTATTATATCCCATGTAATTAGTATATTAGTATATCGCTATTAACCTATTTTGCGTTGAATTTTCATCGATGTTAAGCCTAACAAAAATTTTTTAAAATAATAATCGTCGCTATTGTAGCGCCACATCACTAGCGGACATTTGAAATTTGCCGACTAGGACGGTCGGTTAACCGAGGGGTCGGTTGATCGGGGGGGCGGATAATCGAGGTTCTACTGTAATAATAATAATAATAATGTTTCAATAAAAATGATAAAATGTAAATTGAATTTTATCATAATGAGTTTGCTTGAATTTCATTTCTTCTGAGATCGCAGCAATGCGCGACGGGTAAGCTAGTCAAATCATAAAAAAGAGGGCACCTAAAAATAGTTTTGATGATTGAAAAAAAAAAAAATACAAAAATGCATAATTTCCATTGTTGTGTTTTGCTTTTATCCTTTTTATGTATCTATAAAAATTTTAGAAAAAAAATTTATGTTCAAAAATAAAGCATGTCTGGGGAAGAGAAGATGTATGGTAAAAGTGAAGGAAATTCAGTTTTTTTGAGTGTAAAAAGTTCAAATAAATAATCACAAAATGTTTAAAGAAACATTTTGACATTACAAAATGTTATGTTCAGGATGGAAGTTTTTTTAATACATTAAGGATATATGGTAACCCTACATGCAATGACTATACTGTTGACAAGAGTATGCCTTGTTTATAAAATTGTACTGCCTGCTGGGTAACCAGCTTAGAGGTATGAAGGAGTACATGTCAAGAGTTGCAATTTGGCCCCAAGTATTAGGTGCCCAAATCATGCATGCACAAAAAAACCTGACTTGTAGATACTCAGGGGACCAAGAACAGAGTCAAAATAAAGTTTGAAATGGTGACACTCTCTACAAACAGACAGTAGTGCAAGATTTGCGCATGTGTTGCTCATTAGAAAGTTGGAAATGCACGCGTTGCAAAATCAAATTTTGACAAACAAATCTTTGAAAAAACCCATTTACCTGTCCCGTGTTATTCCTGACATATTTCTGGTTGTGATGATGTGCTGATCTTGACCGGCTGACCCGAGATATCTCGTTTCAGCATCAGAACCTTTTCTCAAAGTAGTTAGAGCTAGTCGTTACAATTTTATATTAAAACTAACTTCTGAAATAAAATTTATTTTTTTCTACATTTATTAANAGCCAGGATTATTTTTTCAAAAACGGGAAATTTTCATTAGGCATCAACAAAAATTCAATCTGGGGCAACATGCAACGCTGAGAAATTTTGAAATTGGATAGGTTAATTTCACCAAAAATGCATCGTGGATGACCTCGTGGTCATGGCCGGCGAAGTTTGAAAGATTGCACTCAAAACCAGCAATACCAAAGAAGATTGGAGAATGAGAATGAGACCCGCCTTGAGCATCAAAATGATTCCTCTTAGTAGTGCGTCTCCGAGACATAAGTCTTGTCCCAAATATGGCCTTGCTGTTTTACTTGTTAAACTTCTTGTTATAAGTATGATGCTAGGCACCTTAGAAACAGAATTTAATAATTTATTAGATAAATGGTAATTTTATATTGAGGAACACTTATTGTTTTTAAATAAATATATATCACATATTTATTCATAATTTTTGTTCTTAAGCTGGAATTATAATTTTTAAATATATTTTGGTATACTGTATTACTTCAATTCTATGATGCATCATAAATTTAAAATCAACTTTAAATATATTTTTTAGAAAGCAAAAGTTCTCAAATAATTAATTTTATTAAATTTTGGTAGCAAAGGTGCATATACCATAAAATATGTAATGCTTACCAGATCTCTTTTCATGTTTTTCTGTATATACAATAATTTTTGAAATTAGTTAAATTTTTCAGATTGTTGTCAGAAGAAAATTTTAAGTCTTAGGACAAAAACACACAGATTCATTTTTATCATGTGTAAGGATGCACTGATAAGCAAAATGGCCGATTAGCATTAATAATTTATTGTGTTAATAGTGTGAGATCCTAAAGTTAATTGTACGGTTAATTATAACGCGGAAAAAAACCCAGTTTTCTCTGTCTGGTATTTCCATCTCCCTCTGGTCCGGTAAACAAGAGACGGTTAAATATCGTTGCAAAATCAACAATCTCTTCCTTTGTTTGAGAAAGTTTCTAAAATAAATCTCAACACTTAATTATCGACACATGGAAACTTTGACATTGTTTAAAAAGCTGAAGTGTTTCTGTGTTTAATTAACAGAAACAAAATATATTTCTTTACTGCTGATATTTGGACAGCAATTACAAACAATTCTCCCTTTTTAAGTGTAACAGCCCACTGGTTGAAGGATGATTTTTAGCAAGAAAGGGATGTTTTGTGAATTGTTCCCTTTGAAGGTTCCCACACAGCTACACGAATCAGATAAACATTGTTCTTGTTACAGTATAAGTTGACAAGTAATAAGATATTCTTAGTACTAAGAGATTCTGCAGCAAATATGGTAGCTGGAATCGGGAATTACAACTTAGAGGCATTATCATGCTTTATTCATACACTGCAGCTGACACTAAACGAATGCATATTTTCTCAATAAGATGTGAAAACTATAATCACAGTTAATAGAAATATTGTCACACATTATAATCATTCTGCTGTAGCTATAAGCAAATTGGAAGACAAGTTAGGTTTGTAAAAACACAAAGTAATTCAAGATGTTCCTACTTGCTGAAATTCTACATACTACATGTTGCAAAGAAACTTGGAACAGCAAAAAGCCCTGGTCACGTATGCTATAGATAATAATATTCCTACATTGAGCCCATATCAATGGTCTCTCATTAAAAAAATTGTTCTACTTTTAAAACCATTCAAAGAAATTACCATGGAAGCCAGCAAATGAGAAACCACCTCATCTTCAATAATTGCCACAATAGAGACTCTGAAATTATTCTTATCAAATGCAAAGAGCAGTAGTTCCTTTAGTGGCATTAATACCACAATAAAAAATTAAAAAATTCAATAAAAAAAATTTTCAGCATATATAGAAAACAAGACTTTATGCTTGTCATCTTTATTAGATCCAACATTCAAAATGAAATTTCAAAAAGAGGATATGGTAGAGGAAATAAAAAGATGATCAATTATTTTGATAACTCATTCAGTTGGTAGTGATTCTCTTTTTAATTAGATTCTGTAAATAATCTAAATGTAATGTATACCACAATAAAAAAATTAAAAAATTCAATAAAAAAAATTTTCAGCATATATAGAAAACAAGACTTTATGCTTGTCATCTTTATTAGATCCAAGATTCAAAATGAAATTTCAAAAAGAGGATATGGTAGAGGAAATAAAAAGATGATCAATTGATACCTTAAAACAGTGATCCCCAACCTTTTTATCGCCGCGGACCGGTCAACGTTTGATATTTTACCGCGGCCCACTGAGGGGGATGTTGATTGTTTATATTTTAGATTGATTTAATTTAATTGTATTTAAACATGTCTTCAAAATAAAATATAGTTACACCAAAAAATGAATATAATGTAATTTAACATTTTAACTCACTAGAACGTTAAATCAATGAGAACCCTGAGCTTGTTTCTTTGCAACAAGACGGTTCCATCTGAGAGTAATAGGAGACAATGACACCCGAAGTGTGTTTCGTATGTCTAGTTTATTCCATTGTTCCGTCATCCATTAAAAGTCACACAAACCCGAGAGAAATACACCATAGTAAATAAAATGGAAATACCAGTAATTTAATGTTTCTTGGGTGGCCCGGTACCATCTGATCCAAGGACCAGTACCGGTCCATGGCCCGGGGGTTGGGGACCACTGCCTTAAAAGATGATAATTCAAAATCTCAAAAAAATTAAATTTTGAAGTTTCTACTTCTGGAGATGAAGAAGATGGAGGAGAATCTTTAAGTTTTTCTAATTTATTTGATGAATTAGCTTCTAATAAACGAAAGAATGAAGAAGAGCATGTTTTTAAAAAGAAAGAAAAAGCAAAAGAAATGAACAAACGTTTCGATCAAGAATTAGAAACATATTTACATTTACCCCTTAAAGAAAGACATAGTGACCCATTTTTTTGGTAAAGAAGTTCAAAAGAACTTTTTCGTAATTTGAGCGAATTAGCTATGAAATATTTAACTGCCTCAGCATCTTCCATTGAAAGTGAAAGAATTTTCAGCATTGGAGGTAACATGAGCCGGCAAGAAATAGGTTATGCCCTGAAAATGGTAAAATTCTCATGTTTTTGCATAAAAATTTAAGGGTTTTACAGTCTGAATATTAAATTTTTATTTGTTTTATATGTTTAAAGTTTAAACATTAAATAAAAGAGATAGTTTTGAATAGGTTATATTGTATCTTATAATATGTATCGATAAAAGGAATACAGTAGAGCATCGATTATCCGATCCCCGATTAACCGTCACATCGGTTAACTGACCGTTCTAGTCGGCAAATTTCAAATGTCTGCTAGTGATTTGGCGCTACAATATTTGGCTATGTCTTGAATACTTTAATATTATTTTTATTAAATTTTTGCGTGTTTTAGCTGGCAACATCGATTCTACCATTGAAGGGAGGCCAGTATTTAAACGAGACTTAATTTTCTAATTAAGTCTCATTTAAACACTGTTTTGTGAGCGATAAAATAATTTAAAAATTGTTTGTTTTGTGAGTGATAAAATAATTTAAAAAGAATTTTTAACGATACAATAGCGATGATTATTATTTAAAAAAAAAATTTGTTAGGCTTAACAGAAGAAAATTCAACACAAAGTTGGTTAATAGTGATATACTAATATGCTATACTAATAATGTATATTTTAAAAATTCTTTTCAATTATCCGACCAATCTGAGTCCCCAATTGAGTCGGATAATCGATGCTCTACTGTAATTTGAATTGTAAAATTTTTTTTAATATTCAGTTTGTCATGTAATAAATAATAAATATATAACAGAAATTTATTATTTTTTATTACTAGGCTTATATGTAACATTCTAATAAAAATATTAAAATGCAAAATTGGCTGATTATTAAAACCGATTAATCAGAGAAAAGCCCGATACTGATTAATTGGGAAAATGGTCGATTACCAATTACTTACCGATTAATCGGAGCATCGTTAATCATGTGGAAGTCAGAGAACTGGGCCAGTTCATGTGTTTCACTCTTAAATAGATATGGTGCTGAAATTTCTCT
Organism: Centruroides sculpturatus; assembly: GCF_000671375.1. Lineage (NCBI taxonomy): Eukaryota > Metazoa > Arthropoda > Arachnida > Scorpiones > Buthidae > Centruroides > Centruroides sculpturatus. The sequence goes on along the minus strand of NW_019385249.1, from coordinate 125,451 downwards.
GTGGTGAGGCTGTGTTTTGCTCTCATTTCAATCCATTTTGTGTTATGTTTTGCACCATAATAATTCCATGAAATAATATCTCTCCATGTGTTTTGGCTTCAAGAGCCAGAACACATGAATGGATATTATTCACATAGAATTATTTCAGTGCAGACATGACAATACATGGAAGTGAATGAGAGCAAACACAAGACCTCTGCATGGAGAAATTTCAGCACTGACAAGTGGAAACTGTCATCTTCACTGCCACAATGTATGTATGTAATGCATTTGAAGCATTTTGACACAGAATCAATACATGATCAATATGTGACAATGTATGGAAGTGAATGACAGTGAACACAAAGGAGTAAAACATCAGAATGAAATCTAATTTCCTCATTATCTTCCTTTTCCAAATGAAACACATGTTGCATGCTTGTATTTGACCCAGGATAGAGTGGGTCCCCTTGTACCACTTTTATTGACTAAATAAAATATGTAGAATGTTTTATTATTAATAAAGTGGACTCTTAAATGTATTTTTTTGTTAATAAAAAATAACATTGATTTATAGAGATAGTAACCACTACAAGCATCCATGTTTTCTCCAGGTACAGAAGAAAGAATAAATGAATTTGTAACAAATTTACCACCATTTTACAGAAACTTACTGCAGATGTGTCTTGATAAATAAGAAAGACAAAAATGTGCTATACTAAAGAGGGGAAGAAAGTTTCCAAAATGTGCATATGGCATTCACAAAATAAAGGCAATGAAATATCAATAAAATAAGTCTTAAAAAAATAAATTTTCAATATAGAAATTACAATGTTATTTCAAAATACAACTATTCTAAATTAATAAGAATTAAATACTAATGAAAAAAATGGTAATATTATCAATGGTTCACACCTAACAATGTTATCACCATATAGCAATTACTGGCTATTTCATTAAATAAGATTTAGACACTTAACTACAGATTTACCAAAAATTCTCTTGTTCAAAATTAAGTGTATTTCAAAAAAAAAATAAAAATACCTTTTAAATTTAAATCCCCACTTCCAAATATTGGACAAACACTAAAATTTGGTTTAATGTTAGGTTCAAGTATTCTTATAGGTGGAAGAGATCTCAATTGAGCCATCATAGTTTCCATGTATGTATCAAAATCTTCCTCATTTTTTGAAATCGATCCTTTCCTAATTCGTTTTTTACACGGAGAGCCATCTTTACCTTCAGGTTTTTTCTTTTTGGCACGTTTACGTTTTGGTTTTAATTCTTCTGGTGGAGGAGTAGGCTCCTTTTCTAACTGTGCACGACGAATATCTGAAATTACATATAAATTTTAAATAATTTATTCATTTTTATACATTATTTAAAATAAAATAATCTAAATTGTAAAATTGCAATATTGTAAGATGTATATAAACAGCAACTATCACTCAACATAAGTTATCTATTCCTTAAAATCAGATGTTCTGAGGGAATATTGACTAGAAGTTTATAATCAATTATTGATGTAAGAAAATTATAACTTATTACAACATGCATTCAAAATCCCCAACCAATATCCTAAAATGTGACTTAAAACCAGTGGCAGTTTATGATTGTCTAATATCAGGGTGCTGAATAACTACTACTACTTTATTGCAGTTTTATGCACAGTCCCATCTCAAGTGTTTCACTGTATTATGAGACATGGTGGCTGAATGAGTAAGACTGTTTGCTATCAAGTGAGTGAGAGATGGTCTTGGGAGATGTCATGGCACTATTTCCCTGCAACAGTACTGTTTAATACAACATATAATAAAAAATTTTTTAAAACATACAACATATCATTGCTTATTTACTAGCAATAACCCAGTTTCATAAAAATATATTATTTTCCTCTTCTCTTGCTATTAATTTATCTATTAAAATTATATTGCATCCTAGAAATATTACATTTAACATTATATTAATGCATTTAATTTGAAAATGTAATAAAGAATAAAATTTATCATAAAATATCAAGATTGTTAGATTTGAGTTTAAAATAAATTATATTGCATCAGATAAAATTCAACAATAAATAAATTATAAAAAGTGTTTAAAGAAAATAAATCAAATTTAATTAAATTATTTATAAATTCATTCTTTAATAAAAACTTCATCAGGAGCCATAGTATTAATTTCAAAAGGAAATAAACATTGTTTTCTTTTTCTACTTAAAACTTTAGTAACTCTTTCTGATAAAATGTTATATTCTTGTTAAGTTTCTGCAATTGCTGACATATTAATTGTATAAACAAAAGTATTATAGTAGTTTATGCAAAATCTATTTAAAAATTGCACTGGTCAACAGCCAAAAAGCTTCCGAAACCAAAGTAGCAGAATATTACTAATTCAAGGGTGCTGAATATGAATATGACAATTAAAACATTAACTTGGCTCTAGTTTTTAAGATTTCGAACCAAATATGTAAATTTTTGGAAAAATTGCCATTTTTCTGTAGTTCTTGAAATGTATTCCTACAGCACATTTTCTTGAATGTCTGTGGAAAGAAAAACAATCATTCTTATGACAGCTCTCAATATATGCTACAAACAATGCAAATGGAGACTCTTCATTGACTCCTCCAAGGTGAGCCTTAAAGCTATTTTGTTACTGTTGTGTAACAAAACCTTTCTATTCATATTGGCCATGCAAAGTACATGAAAGAATCATACAAAAGCATGAAGCAACTTCTTGCAAAAGTAAATTATCAAGAACATAAATGGAAAGTTTGTTGTGATTTTAAAGTTATAGCATTATTACTTGGACTTCAGCTGGGATATATGAAGTACAGTAGATCCCCCTATAAGACGGTAGATACGTTCCGTTCTTTATGAATCAATTTTGTAGGAATCATAGTTTACGGACTACGGCTGTTTGAAAGGTTTTCTTTCATAAAATTAATCGATTCTAGACTAATTCGACTCAACATTTCCAAAATACGTATATTTTTTTGAAAATAATCCGTATAAACTACGTTATAAACAAAAAATTGTAGGATTGCTTACCGAGTGTGTACCGTTCGACTACGCCCGTTGCTAAAGCTTGGTTTCGTCGCGGAACAGCGCATCAAACCGCGGCCGCGATTTCTGATATTATTTTTCTGCGAAAACTTCGTTGACCTTTGGAGACATCATTAATATAAATAATTTTTATGGCCGTTAAATAAGAAATGTTTCTTTCACAAGAAATGTATAAAATTACAGTACTAAACAGACGATAGGTCGCCTAACTCGCCGTAGCGTGACGCTAGACGGCGAAAAATATATATTTAATTATAATAAAGTTACAATAAATTAAGTTAATATATAATTATATATACAGTACCTAATTTATATATAATTAATATATAATTATATGTACAGTACCTAATTTATATATAATTTATATAATACTGTCCAGACGATAGAAATCTCTCCGTAGCGTGGCGCTACGGACGGCGGGTAAGTAGTTCGGCTGCCCGATGACGTTTTACGTATTATAGGAGTTATTTTTACCGTTGTTTACGGATAATGCCACAATTTTTATAGGAATCATAACTAGAGGAAACGGTTTTATAGGGGGATCTACTGTACTGTTGTTTTCTCTGTGAGAGAGATAGCAGAGACCGAGTAGCACAATTTCAAAAGGAGAGACTGACCATAAAGGAAACCCCTCAAACCTGGATCAAAAAAATGTTATCTGAACTGTTAGTAAAATGCAGTTTGATCATACTACTATTGTTGCATATAAAATTAGGATTTATGAAAAACTTTGTCAAAACCATGGATCGAAATAGCCCAAAATTTAGTTTTTTAGAGAGACATTTCCAAACATCAGTGGGGCAAAAGTTAGAGGGGATATTTGTAGGTCCACAGATTTCAAAGCTTCTCAAAAATATACACTTTGATAGCGTACTAATAGGTGCTGGAAAAGAAGCTTGGAATACTTTCAGGATGGTGATAAACAATTTTCTTGAAAAACACAAGTTTCTAATTACAAAAAAGAAATTACAAATTACAAATAACATGCTGTCGTGTTATGGAAAGATAAGATGCAACATGTCATTGAAAATGCACAAATGCACTTTTTGCATCCTCACATTGACTTTTTCCCTCAAAACTACGGGTCTGTCAGTGACAAACATAAGGAGCATTTTCACCAAGACATTGCTTGTATGGAAAAGTGATACCTAGGGAAATAGAGTCTGGCAATGTTAGCAGACTACTGCTGGAACATTACATGTGAAACGCTTGCAGATTCATACAAGAAGTCTGTAAATAAGTGTCATACATGCAAGTGATGTCATGGGTATTTTATGCTTTCGCTGTTTATTTAGTTTTTATGTATCAAAAAGTGTTTTGATGGTTTCTGTGTTCCAACTCAAATGAAAATTACATTATGTTTATGTATTCAGATGTATTGATATATTATACAATTTATTAAACGTTGATGTACCTTGTAAACTTGAGCTAATTCTGGTTTTTTTATAACCATTTTTAAATTCAGCAAGCTGAAATCATTAAGAAACAAAGTTTTTATTTGTAGACCTGTGTTATTAGTCATTTGAAATGTACCAGTTTTTTTTAAAGTTATTCTTATTTGAAACCTAGGAAAATGTTTATTTTAAAAAAAATGTAAGTTACTCATATAATTTTCATTTATTACAGCTTTAGGCTGTGTACACATTAGGCGTTTTTAAACGCGCGTTAGCTCGGCATTTGACGAGCGTTTCTGGAGCGTACACACTGGCTCAGTTTGGAAATGGACGTGAAAGTAATTGCTTGTGTGACCCTCCTCCATCGTCACTATAAAAGACGATGACAGACACATAGAGAATTTTGGGTGCACCCAATATTACGAGATAGACTGACACATGGAATGTTTGCGACGTTGTATCCAAAACTAAGACAAAATGAACCCAAGTTTTTTAATTCTTTTAAAATATCTATAAAATCCTTTGACGATGGTTGGTCTCTTTTAGATTTCATCAATAAATAGATCAGTATCGAAATGATCGTTCTCCATTTCAGCACATATATCTCAAAGTGCTCGGTTGACTCCCACAAAACGCGCGATCGAATGTACAGTAACATGGCAGCACATATATCTCAAAGCGTCCATAAAGCGCCTGCAAAACGTGCGTTTTAACAAAAATCTATAAACGTGTGTTTAACACGCGCTTGGCCAAAAGCGCGCATTTGAGTGTGTATGCGTATATAGAACTCTTGGTTCTTTAAAACGCACGTTTAAAAACGTCTAGTGTGTACACAGCCTTAAACACTGTTTTTTCTTTAATTAGTTTATTTGTCATATTTTCCTCAATATATAAATTTATTCTGCTTAAAATATGATGTAAAAAACCAGTTATTTAGAATGGGACATCAATAATCTGATTGTGATACAGTTAATAAAAATATATTAGAAATGAATGAAAAAATAACAAAAATTTTAATTCTCCTGATTGTCTATTAAACTAAATTTTAATAAAGTCAGTAGAAGAATGTAATTATATGGTTGTTGTTATGTGATTATTAACTAAAAAGTTTATTATTATTATTAAGTTTCACTAGCGGGAGAGAGGGGAAAAGAAAGTCATTTAACACCCCTGCTACAGAATATAGAATGTACAGTACATTAAGCAAATCATGTAATGTGGATAACTCTGTAACCATTCAAGGTAGGTCTATAAAATCTTTCAGCAATCAATTCCTTGTGAAATTCTCACCCAAAAATTATGTATCACGTGACCCCCTTCCCATTTATAATTTCCGAGTTGCATTAAATGTGACCACCATCAAAATGGCAGCTGTGTGTGTAACACACATTAATCTGTTTCCCCTCAGTCTAACGTATTCCTGACATGAGTGAATTAAATTTCAGTACATTCTATATTCTGTAGCAGGAGTGTTAAGTAACTTTCTTTCCCACTCTGTATATTTTTCTATTGATTGGAAAATACAATTTTGTGGAATACTTTGAGAGAGAAGACAGATATTATTTTTAATATAATATGATGAATACAGCTAGGACATCTAGGCATAAAAAATTCTATAATTAGTTAAAAAATTGCAATTTATTTGAATTTTATAACCATTTATATTAGTTTTAGTTCCTATATAACCTAGCTTTAGTGATGAGAAAAATACTTGTTTTCCATATTAATTAAGAGAGTTGTATTTTCCAATACAGTTTTGTAATATTCACTTCAAAATATGAAATTCACTTATGGCTACAGATAATGAAATTAAACTGGTCTTGTAAACAATTTCAACAGAATAAATATTTTGGCTAGATAATAAATTCTAAATAACCTCTAAAGTACTTGTGATGTGATAACTTTTTTAGAATAACAAAAATTTTTTTACAAATTTATTCAATTTAGAATAAATTTGTAAAAAAATTTTTCAAATTTTATTCAAATTTTTCAAATTATTTAATTATTCAAATTTTTTAATTTACTTAAGAGATGAATTAATATTAAAAGATATTCAAAAGTAATGACAAATATAATAATAGTTTTATCTGTTAAAATACCATATTAATCCTAATCTCTTTTGACATACAAAAAAAAAAAAAAGAAGTCACAATGAGAAAATTAAACAGAATTTTAAATATGATTAAAAATGAAAAATATTGAAAGAAAGAATTAAATGAATGGATAAATTAATGAAAACATTATTAGAGATAAAAACTATCACAAAAATCTAGAGATTCAATAGAGAAGCATTTAATTAATGACCAGTGAAACAGAACTTAAAAATTGATAATTAATATGATACAGAAAGAATAAATTATAAACAAAAACAAAAAACTGAAATTCTGTACACACAGAATTTGAAGATACAGCAACCATGTCTTCTACATTAAAAAACTGAAAAATTTTGACTGTTATATTTAGACATTAACAAAAATTTAAAGAAGCCAAAAATTTTAACAGTAAATTATGAAAAAGTCATTAACTAAATAATATACATCATGAATAATATTTTTAATGTTGTAAATGATAACATATTTAATACCTTGAATAATTTTAAAAAATCTAAATACATTAAAATGGAACATTTCAATGAATTTTGTTTTTTGAAATAAAACACAATTATAATATTTTATCTTTTATATAATATAGATTTGCCTATTTAGAAATGAAGTCTTTTTCACAAAATTAAGGAATTCTGAAGTACTAGAAACTAATGAATAATTATTAAAGTAAGTCAAAATAAATTGGGACTAATTATTTTTTCACATAATAGTATCTATAGAACATAGCAACCATAGTATTTTCAAAAGTTTAAAATTTCAATCAGTCTTTAAGACATATTGTAGACCATCCTTTAAAATATTCTCCAAAAATACTCCAATTCTTTGACTACTGCTGTTGTAAACAGAAAATGGACACCATCACTCCAATTTCAGTGCTAATAGGAAAAAATTGTAAAATGCCAATTCTGGGGTGAATGGTGGATGCCAGATACTCAATATGTTTTTCTTAGCCAAAAACTTTAGCAACAAGTGAGAGTGAATTGTAATGGCACACCACCAAACATCGGCATAAAAACTGTGACTTTCCTGTAGATGTTATCTCCAAAATAGTATGCAAAACAAACAGTAGTATTGTCCAGTAATTGCTGTTAGTAGTAACACAACATGGTAAAATATTCCTTTGCAATCAAAAAAGGCAATAGATGACCATTACCTTGTCAGCAGATAGAGCTTCTTCCTTAACTTCTTGGGAGTGTGAGATAATGACAATGATAACAATTTTCTCTCAGAAAAAAAGTGATATAACAAGGTTACATCACCAATGACAACTGACTTCAAAATGGTATCATTCAGATTGGCTAGTAGATATTGTAACTTTTAGCAGACTTCCATATAAATTGTACTTATGCTCAAGCATTAGAAATGGGGGGGAAGTGATTGGTGTGCAAATGGTTGTTGTTCAAAATTATATAGACACTTACATGGCAATTGTTCTACATAATATCATGTTTAGTGATGAAAACTTTGCAGTCTTTTCAGACAATGACACCAACAATGTTAATCAGTTCTTCAGTCAACACTCTCACAGGAGTCGTTAGACCGTGTTGACAGAACTCACCCTTCAGAGAATGTGTTGACCATTAAAATATAGGCAGATAATTGTTCTGTGTGCTTTAGCAGCCAAATGATGCAATATACTGGGTAGTGTGGTCCTTATTTTTAAGTTTAAAAAAGATTGATGTTTCCATTAGTAAAAGAAAGTAATTTTGGTAAAATTTTTAATAATATTTAGAAGTTGCTATAATGATCTGAAAAATTACTAAGCACAGGACCATTTACTGTTTAAATAGAAGTCTCATGTAAGTATAGCAGTAAGAAGCACAATGTGATCTTGTGAAATTGTAGCATGGAAATTATCAACTCTAAATTTAAAATGCTTAGTATGATATTACCTTGTAATTTGCTTAAAATAAAGGCAATTTGATGTTTCAAAGTTAGAAGCAACCTCTAAATTTCATCCAAATTTAGGAATTATTTATTACTTATTTTCAATAATTGAAACAAGACAGATGTTCCTATGCAAATTTCAACTTTTGCTTTCAGCTCCTATAATAAAGACCATCTTTACTTACTTATATTATTTACACAACTCTGAGTAAAAAAAATGTCATAATCTTACAATTCCAATGTTTTCTAATTTTCAGTATTAAAATTATAAAATTTTAGGTCACATTTGCTAATAATTTATTATGTATCTAATTAACTTGTTATTTCACTGTACTTAAAAAAATTGTATGTAAAAGTGCTAAATAGTTTAACTTAGTGAAGATATTTATATATAAATAAATGTTAATGTTTAAAAAAATAAATGAAATTTACCTCAAAATGATCAGCTTTTCTCTGTGTTTCTGCTGAAGGACAATTCTGTAACAACTGTTTCAATAACACATTTTGGTTTATGTTATCTACACATTCTTGACCAATTTCTTTTTCTTCCATTGTTAAAACTGGATCTTGCAATAAATGAATATATATTAAATAATTAAAATGAGAAAATTCTGTAATAAAATATATTTGATTGTTTTATACAATGTTTTCATACAGTCAGTAATAAATAGTGATAAATGTATTTAATATTTTTAAATGTTAGAAAAATGTTCTTTCTTAAATACTGACTTACTATTTTAGCTATTATTTCATAATAATTGTGATAAAATGTAATGCTTCTAGTCCTTTGAAAAAAAAACTGTTTATGCATGAATAAAAATTTATTTGTATAGTTAATAAAAACATTATTTTGAATATCTGATAGTCAAATAATCTAATTTAAATAGAAAATCAGATCCCTCTTAATTCCTACATAAAAACTTACTATAATTTTAACTCATCTGAAATACTATATACAATCAACTAAATTCATAAAAATGTATGAAGAAAAAAAAATTATTTAATAAAAGTTGCCAGGACCAATAAGTTAAAGTTACCAAATTTTAAAAAAATTCTTAAAAGTGACTTCTAACATTGTCCCTTTGCACACATATGAGAAAATTAACAGTTCTACAGAGGAGTCGATTTAAGGCTACTCACCCGCCTCAATATGTAAAATGAATTAGAGTAATACCTTGAGTTACATAACATGCAACTTACGTAAATTTGTGGTTACGTAAAATGTAAATCTCAAAAATTGTACTGATTTATTACTTTATTGCTCTGCTAATCCTTTACTTTTTGGTCTAATAGTAAGACTATACACAAGCATACTGGGCACTCTTTCTTGTAACACAATTCTTTTATACAAAAAAAAATAAATAATATATGTACAGTACACATAATAATAAATACAGTATTGAGTTATTAATTATGTAGTTACACTGAAGCAATTTACAAATTCAACTTACATAAAACTCGAGTTATGTAAAGATCTACAGTCTGCATTACTTACGTAACTCAAGGTATTACTGTATTCTTAAATTTTGTAACTTTAAGAAAAATTATTGTTTTTTCATATAATGAATTGAATTTTCAAAAATATTAATAGTTCCAATTGATGAACGACTTTCAGACAATAACAGTACAGCAATAACATAATGTACCATTGTGTAAAAAATAAGAATAAGCTCAGACTATATATATCATATCATACTTTTAGACACATAGCTAAGTATTTTGCAATTGTAAAATACATTAAAAAATATAGTAATAGCTAAACTCCACGATAAACTGAGCAGTTAACAGAAACAAAAATAACTAAAGTGAAAATTTTTTATTTGAATCTATTCTTTATATACTTGTATTCTATATGTCCTTTATATCTATTCTTTTTATACTTGATCAGAGATTATCTTCATCACATCATTTTTTCATTAACTATATTAGTAATTGATATTTCATTCAACTGCTAATATTAGTTGCACATGATACTAATGAAAAAAAACTGTATTTTAAACAAGATCTCAATGAAAAAATATATGAAGGTAACATAATGCCACCTATTCAAATGAAGTAGACATTGTGCATCATTTGATCTACACAATTGTTATGATATTGCCACATTTTTATTCAAACTATAATATGGCTAATAATAATATATAAACTATAAAAAACTAATTAATTATAAAAAGATTAAATAATTTTTATAATTAATTAGTTGGACTAAAAATGTTTAGATGCCATCTTGTATTAAATTTAATAATTAGAAATTCTGTAATAAATTTTCTAATTATTAATTTTTATATCTTAAATCTTAATTTTTTATACTAGTTATATTAGTTTTTGTTTTTACTTTATTTACACTTTGAGGCATTCTATATATATGTACAGAATGTTTTATATCTACAATTTTTTTGATATGCTAATATATTCAATTTATTAAAAATAACAATACCTTTCATTATTCTTTCATATTCTTCAGATTTAATACTTTGATGCTTTTCAACAGCATGAATTTCAGTAATTTTTTGTTCAAATTTAATATCATTATTTGATGAATTTTTTGTATATGTAATACTAAATAATATCATGTTTAGTGATGAAAACTTTGCAGTCTTTTCAGACAATGACACCAACAATGTTAATCAGTTCTTCAGTCAACACTCTCACAGGAGTCGTTAGACCGTGTTGACAGAACTCACCCTTCAGAGAATGTGTTGACCATTAAAATATAGGCAGATAATTGTTCTGTGTGCTTTAGCAGCCAAATGATGCAATATACTGGGTAGTGTGGTCCTTATTTTTAAGTTTAAAAAAGATTGATGTTTCCATTAGTAAAAGAAAGTAATTTTGGTAAAATTTTTAATAATATTTAGAAGTTGCTATAATGATCTGAAAAATTACTAAGCACAGGACCATTTACTGTTTAAATAGAAGTCTCATGTAAGTATAGCAGTAAGAAGCACAATGTGATCTTGTGAAATTGTAGCATGGAAATTATCAACTCTAAATTTAAAATGCTTAGTATGATATTACCTTGTAATTTGCTTAAAATAAAGGCAATTTGATGTTTCAAAGTTAGAAGCAACCTCTAAATTTCATCCAAATTTAGGAATTANCCAGAAAAAATAAAATATATATATATATATAATATAAAAATATATACAATCTCTTTTTGAGTGTAAATAAATAAGGAAATATATTAATTTCCCTAAATAAACAACTTAACAATTATCAACAGAATTACTTTTTATAATCAAATTATTTTCATTCCTCAGTTAATGCAAAATCAATTTATATTAATTAACTATACATATAAATATACAAATCAAAATAATTATTTAAAAATAGTTTCGAAAAAAAGTTTAATTACCTGTAAAGCAATTAATTGGCAAGCTGGTCTTTCAATATCTTCTTTCTTAATTTCATATGATCTGACGTTATGAACAGGAGTTTCTATTTCTTTTGGCTCTATTTTAATAATAATATTATCTGTATTTGTTGTAGAATTAGGACTAGAAGTAACTGATTTATTTGTCTCATGAGTTTTATCTTTTGCTATAGACGATGTAAATTTTATTTCATCATTATCATCCTCCTCTTCATCATCATCCTCATCATCAAAATCTACTGCATTTGATGTTAAAGAATTTTTATTAAAATTTTCAATACTTTTAACATTTCCACAACTAGCAGCTGACTGAAGGGAATCACTGGATAAGTTGTCAGACTGAGATATACCATTGCAGTTGTCAGCTGAAAAGCTACTTTGAGATTTATCTTCAGCTTCAGCTGCAATCTCAGGTGTGATCTGTAAAAAAAGTAAGTGAAACTATAATTAACTAAAATATCTTCTGTTTACAATATACATTATAAGAAAATAAATTGCAACATGTAAAAGAAGTTATGTAAAAGCTTTAAAAGTTTGCAATATTGTGATATTTGTAAAGATATGCAAATTATGTGGTTGTTGTGAACATTCCTACAGTTCTCTCTGTAAAAGTTATGAGAGAATAGAGAAAGAAAGAACTCAGAAAAAAGCTTCAGATATTGTTGATAAATGTTAAAATCGCCATTGAAAAGATGCACATAAGAATACCAACAGCTGACAGACTTTTAACATACAATAATCATTTAAGTGAAAGAGACAAGTTTGTCCTGAAGAGAAGTTACAGTTTAAGTTCCCTGCGATATCACCACAATTTAAATTTTACAAGATTAGAAAATTTGACAAAAATTTCTCACAAGCAGATAAGGATCAGAAGGACATGTAACCACAAAGTGACAAGACCACATTTTGTAGCTTATGATGCTGCAGGATAAGGTTTTCACTGCTGATCAATTGGCACAACAGGGGCAGCAGACTATATCTTGCATTTGCATGATTCACTAGTTGGACAGTAAAAAGTGGTGTGTACAGTTTTTGCTGAAAGTTTGTCATCCAAGCATTGCATTTGTCTCCATTATCTGGCTACATGAAAGAACATTTTTAATGGTGCCATGACTGAGTGAATCAGAATAAACACCTGGTGAATCTTAATTCTTTCTTGAACAGAATGACAGAATCTTTAGAACAGAGGTCTCCAACCTTTTTCTGAGAAGGTATATGCCCTTCTCAGAAAAAGGTTGGAGACCTCTGTTCTAAAGATTCTGTCATTCTGTTCAAGAAAGAATTAAGATTCACCAGGTGTTTATTCTGATTCACTCAGTCATGGCACCATTAAAAATGTTCTTTCATGTAGCCAGATAATGGAGACAAATGCAATGCTTGGATGACAAACTTTCAGCAAAAACTGTACAAGACAAATCTAGGGGCCAGGTTCAAAAGATATATACTAGTCAAAAATTAACATTTTACTTCTGTACAACAACAACATAAATCAATGTAAAATTTGCAACTGCTTTTTTCAAAGAATTTCATCAAAACTGCAGATAAATTTTGTACCATCCATTATCAAAATCTCCTTTAAGTATTCATTGGACAATAATGTTTGATGTTTTAATTTTATGTATTTCATTTTTAAAAAGGTAACTTACATAAAAGCAAAAGTGAAAATATCCCCTGTGCAATCTTCTTAAGATTTAAAACGCTCTTCTGGTAGAGATTAATAAAAATTTAACAAACTTCCTTCTTTAAATAGATTTTTATAAAAATCATTTTCAGCAAAATCTATTAAATCTATTTGACTTCAGAAAAATTTATGTTTTACTTGCAAGTGTAAATGTTTATGATAAAACGTGTTGGTGAAAATGAGCTACACAGACCAGATAAATGTTTCAGGAGCTGTATTCGGGTGATAGATTGGAAATTCTGCATCAAAGTGAAAAGAAGCTCTTCAATGTTAATGTCTGTTTTATGTTTAAAATTAGAAAATTCATAAAAAAAATTCTCAAAACAGACAGTGTCTTCAAACCTCATCCTTTTCATGCACATCAGAAATTAACAGTTCCACAGCAGAGTAAACCTTTCTTTAGAGGCTACTCATCTGCCTCAATATGTAAAATATTCCCTTTGGCAACAGCACAATCAATTAAAAAATATATTTTTTTATTAAATGCCTGTGTTATGATTTGGAATGTAATTAAAATTGTACATCTCAATTAAAGCTAGCCATTCTATATGTTTCTCTAATTGTCTAATAATATTTGACTAAGAATTTACAATGAATGGCTATTCTGCTTCATCAAAAGCATGGACCCATTTCCAATAATGCTTATACTCAACAATGTCCATGCTTGCATTTAGTATCTTCAAGATTAAAACATGACTGTATGGTTATAAATAGCCATTTCATCTGATCTTTCTTCCATTTAATTTACATTTGGAACAAGATAGTTCAGTAATTGAGACAATATTCTACAGGTATATCAACAACTATTGTACTGTACAAGTAAAGTATCTATATATATAACCCATTCAATGGGTATCCGTCCGTCCGTCCCGTAACCGTTTGATAACGGACACTAGAGGCGCCCCTATCGTGTGTCATATTTCAAACATTCAAATTAACAATTTTAATTCTTATTTAAATTAATAATATGAATTATTATTATTCATTTGGCCAATAAATTATTATTTGGTCAATATAACAATAAAAATAATTCAGTATATTTGTAATAGGAATTTATTATTTCAGGGGCTTATATCTCGCGAAGGGTCGCGAGTATAGGTATGGTTCCTTTGCCTTTATTGTTCGCACAGGGGGCTACAGTTTGGGGGGGTCGCCACCTCTTCACCTAATCTTACCATTGGGACCTTAACAGAGCTGTAGAGCATATTCATAGGAACAAAAAAGTCAAAGGAACCGTGTTTCATGGAAATTTGTGAACAACGCCCACTAGGGGGCATCCCGGGCTACTAGTAACTCCATAATGCATGACACTAACACTTAGGCTATTAGAGAGCTATATGATAGCTTTACTCCATGTACTCAAGCATGTTACTCAGACATTCATTGCTTTATTATAGCAATGCATACTGCAAAATGGGGCCAACATATAGTTGACTCCAGCTGCTATCCTCTGCCAGAATTTTAGCAATTTTTCAATTTTGCATACAAAGGTGTAATCATCTGTACATCTTTATGTGCGCTACTATTTTCCTCAGTTTCATTAAAATCTCACTAATTATATGTGGTGTTTTTCCTATAGTGTAATTTGTTTATAACAAGATAAAATAGATGCTGTTTATAGTAAAATGTAATGACATATCATTACAGTTTATTATGTTAACTCTTTAAGCTCAGAAAACTCACTTCATCTCTGCTGCTAATGACTGAATTGTTTTTACCTTTCAAGCTACAAGGGGAACTGGTATAGCAAAACTAGTCTAACAACTTTTCAATTGGCCAATTTCATTTTTAAAGAATAAGAAACTGATTTTAGTCAATTTCATGTTTAAAGAGTTAAACAATATAATTAAAAAAGACTAATAAGTAACAATCATATAGTTTTGAAAGTTAACATAAAATTTACAAATTTATAAAATGATTTTTTTCAAAGCTAATTTTAGAATGAAAATTAAAATGTAAAAAATATAATATGACAACATTTATTATTATTATTTTCATAAATTTAGACTTTCACAATAAAAATGATCATTTCCAATAAGTTATTTCAGTTTCAGTGTTATTAAGGTATCAATAAATTTAGATAAATTGTTTTAATGAAAAATTACTTATTAATAAATAACTTTTTTTTCCACCTTTTCAAATTAATAGATTTGTGTATATAGATTATACTCATAAAAATTACTTGTGTACAATAAAATGTCTTATTTAAGCTTTCACCAATACAATGATTAATTAAATTAATTAAAATAAGATTAGATTTAATTAGAAAAAAGTATTTTTCTACATTAACTTTCAGTGAAATTTTTCAAAATAAATAAAACTGATCCATAAAAATTGAAAATAGATTAATTCATTAAAAAATGCATTTAACTAAAAACAGATACATAGTAAAATATATTTTTTTAAAATAATTTTGATCACTTATGATTTTTTACATTATACTGTATACAATAAAATGTTACTTGTATACCTGATTTCGAGATAATGGCTATGTACCCATTACAACAGTTACAAAAAGATATCCAACATTTGGCATTACATAGCAATAAGAAATAAGAAAATATTTTTTACAGACCAATTTACAGGTAACAGAAGAGCAGAAATAAATGATAACTTGAAATTCAAGAACATTGTTGTTATATTTCATATTGGATTATTTATATAACTTTTCCAATATATTTTTAGAAAAAAATAAAATCAGCTTTCATATAGTCTTTTCATAATGGATAAAACTTTTTTTTTTTTTTTTAAACTCAATTTCTTAGTAGTATTTAAAATATGCATTATAAAACCCTGTTCTTTGTTTGATTTAACATTTTCAAATTAAAAGTTGAAAAAAGTTAAGTAAAATATGAGTAAAAAGTTATTGTGACACATTGTGACCTGTCAAAATGCCGAGCTGCAATTTTTAATTTAATTTAAAATATATGCTTTTGATCTGAAATTAGTAGTGTCTTGCCCCTGTACATGATACTTTTCCTGAAAATAACAGAGTGATGCCAGTCACCCATGCAAATAAGTTATGGGAAAATATTTTGAACTGAAATCACATGACTACCAGTCTAGATTAGAAGTCCATATATAGTTAATCAGGGTCTTCTGCCCAATCTTTCCATATGTGATCTCGATTTTCATCAAACACCATTCTTGAAATTAATTAAGGAAGGACAGAGATGGATGATAGTGGAAATTTATAGATCTAAAATTTTTTAAAATTGCAGCCCAATTATAATTTATGATATTAATTATATATACTGAAATAATTACTCAGAAAAAAAAACTGAAGAGTTAAAATAAATATCAAAGTAATGATTTTGAAATTATAAATTTTAATAAAAATTTCCAAATACCTCTGATTTATCTGCTGATGCTAGTTGTGTATTTTCATCATGAGACAAACATACAGTTGGCATTCCTGTTTGACGTAATGTAAAATTCAATGTATTTGTCACAGAACTGGGCAAACTCTGAGATAATGTATGTGATAAAGATAAAGATCTACTAGTTGCTGACTCCTGTTTAAAAAAAAAATAAAAATAATAATATATTAATTTTGTTATGAATTTTCATGCTTTCTCTTAAACAATAATTATATTTTATATATTAAAGCCAAATTATTGCTGAATTATATCAGGCTATATTACTACTACTATTAATTAAGTGCTAAGTAATTTGGCACTAGAGGCAGGTGTCTGCCTTTAGTACCAAATTACTTAGCATTTAATTAATAATAGTAATATAGCCTGATAAAATTCAGCAATTGTTTGGCTTTAATATATACCTAGCATGTTTGGATGTTTATATTCTATTTTATATACATCTAATTTTGTTTTCACAAAAACATTTTTTAAACAATTTTAATTTAACACAGTTTTTAAAAAACAATAATTTTCTTTTTATATGAGTTGTTTTAATGAAATATACAAAAGACTTTATATGAATTAACATAATTTTTTGCAAAACACATTTTTTAATAAAAAAAATGCAAATTAATTAAAGGAGGTCTTGTTTTAGCTAACAAATTGGGTAATCATTTTGTCAAATATGATCCTAATGAGGAATGTGTTTTAAAGTTTCAATGTGATCTGAAATCGTTAATGTCATCTTATAGAGAATTATATAAAGGCCTAGCCACAATATAAACCGAGCCATTAATAACTGAATTCATTCATAACATTAGGTGTACTTAAATTTATTTATTTTATGCATTTTCATATACCTAACCAAAAATATTTTTGATATAATTTTGTTAATGTTATGTAATGTTCAACATTAAATAATATTTTATTATGTTTAAATAAATCAAAATCAAATACTCAGAGTAGGAGTAGATAAGCTTTTTGATGAATGGAATGTAATGAACATTTTATAATAGTTATAAGCAACATAAAAAACCCAAAAACATATTCACCCCAAACAAATAAAATCATTCAATTGTTATCTATATATATAAAAATAAATGTATGTCTGTCTGTTCGTCTGTCCTTCATGTATTACCACACTGTTTATCCATGAAACTTTGCCATGGAACTTTGGGAAGTTGTTTAATATACTCCCGCGAAGGTTTCTGGCATAGTACAATTGCCATTAAGCTTTGGGAAGTTTTTAAATACACTCCCGCAAAAATTTCTGGCATAGTACATTTATCCTACGATAGATGACACGCGTGTATAGAGCATTTTACTGTGTGTTCGATCGATTTCAAATTGTGAAGACCATTTTCCCCCTCCAAAAAATATCTCTATATATGCATTTGTGAACTGTTATTTATGACATTTGTAATAATTTTTGTTTAATCACTTTATTTCAGCTATTTTTTGCTAATTATGTATTCATTCGAACTTGTTAAAACTGTAACTGTATCCTGAACAACAACCGAAGTTGTAGGAGGAAATTTGCCTATTTTACCGATCTAGGAATCCCCTTTGCCAAATTTTAATATCGACTCAAAATAATTTAGAAAGACAAATTACAATAAAATGGTTTATTATTAAACTATCAGAAATTTCACAACATGCCAAGAAAGAAAGGAAGGAGCAATTAAATAGTTAAAATTATAAAGGATTAAAAAATATATATAAAAATGGGGAATATCGCACTTCTGACAATCGCTGCAAGTGTGCAAGGCTAAATTTGGAGAATCCGTGCTTCTCGCATGGACAACTGTATGTGGCCAGCTCATGCGTCAGAAAACCTTCTGATTTATTTGTGTACGCACCAGACAGAAAAACAAAAAATATCGTGTATCCACAAGCACTCCAATAAATAACTAGAATTGAAACGACACTTTGAAATGTTTTCCTGATGAAAATGAATAATAATAATAATATTATAATAATAAGTTTCAATAAAAATGATAAAATTTAAATTGAATTTTATCATAAGGAGTTTGCTTGAATTTCGTTTCTTCTGAGATTGCAGCAATGCGCGACAGGTAAGCTAGTAGTTATATATAAACAGCAATTCAATAAACCCAATTTTTGATTAAAGTCAAGTGATCTGCCAAATTATCAAATTATAGTAAGGCTAAGATAATAATTAGCATATGAACTTATAGTGGTTATAATGTGATCAAGGAGCCCATCTGGATTAGATCAATTACTTTTTCTTTTTAAAAGACTAGTTAATGTATGAAAAATATCATGTATAGATATCATCATATACACAATTCAATAAAGAATTATTGTTATTGTAAATATAATTTACAGATTAGAGGTATTAAAGTATTTTTTATTTACTTGTTGAATAAATTTTACAATGTTATTGACATGTAATCATTAGAAGACAATGACTTGGATTTATAAAATGTGAGGTTTTTTGGAACAAAGATGCAAAGCATGAAGTTTTCTCTAGAATGGTTTCCTGCAACAAGATTCAAATAAAAAGTATAATAATAACATTCAAATTCATGAATTCAATATAATCAGATTTTGAAGAGCTCTGTTTAGAATGACTTTGAAGACTTCCCAAGAATTTTTTATTTTATTTGTATTCTGGAAAAACTGATAAAACTATAGGTTTGGGGAAACTATTCATTAGCTGATAGAATAAATCATTACTCTATTGTTTTTATACAATTAATTTGTATAAAAAACCTGTTAGTATTCTTAGAAACTAAAAGACATAATGCCTGGAGAAGAACATTCTGAACATAACTCTGTACATTACAAGTTAAAATATATTGTAGATATTAGTATCTACATACCACCAGAATGCCGAAAATCTATCGGGTTAGTTTAATGCTAATTATTAAATAAATTACGTAATCAATTTGGCACTATAGGTAAGCGTTAGGCACCATCTCTTATTAATATTAATAATTATAAATAAATTAATTAATTTAAATAATTTAGAACCGCTGGGAGAAAATATCGGCCCGGAGCAAAACTCGAACCCACAACTCCTGCTTACCGTGCAGATGCGTTGCCAGTTACGCTAACTGGACCTCCAGTCCGATCTCCTCTTCCAGTGTATATACGCTAACTACATAACCATCGACGGTTATTACAATGCCTAACGCTTACCTCTAGTGCCAAATTGATTACGTAATTTATTTAATAATTAGCATTAAACTAGCCCGATAAATTTTCGGCATTCTGGTGGTATGTAGCTATATTGTATATCGAGTTTGGAGATGTTTGTAGATATTAGTATCAGTGCTGTATTTCTTAACAGTTGAGAAATACAGCACTGGTACATACTTAAACTTATCATCACTCAATATTTTGCTTTTCTTTCATAATCTGAAAATTTGCTGTAGCTGTTCCATAAGGGAAATCTTGTATTAGAAGGCCTATTAATAGCAAGGGTTCTGAGTGTATTGAGACTCTGTTTCTGCAAAGAGCTTCTTTAGTTATGCATTTTCCTATTCTGAATACTAAAGGCTCTTTCACAAGTTGCACTGTTCGTTGGTATTGAAAGACCACATACAAAAATCTGGGAACAGGTTGTGGAGCTCTGAACCAGGTTTGATTAAATTAAAGCAAATGTCCTTAAAAGTCACACTGTTCATATTTGAAACAGTATATTTAAACAGGCAAAAGTCTTACGATGCTCTTTCTTTATACTGCCATATTTTTGTAATAAGTTTTCAAATTGGTCAGAACTACATTCACAGACATCAGCACAGTACTTGGATATCTTGTTGGATTGAAAATTTTGTAAAAGATAGACAATACAGAAAGGTCCAAATCTGAAAATCTGTCCTCCAAATTAAAAACTAAGTTGTCAATATAATAGTTGCAACATCAAATTTCAGTGAGTTGCAAATTGACTCATAAGTGAAAATGTTACAAGTCAAAAGTGTGAAAATATTAAATTTGATGCATAAAAATGCAAGTAAACAAAAGCTCTGTATACTTTATAAATCTACTAAAATTATTAGTAATTAAATATTTTTACAGAAATAGCCAAATAATTTTTTGTAGAAATTTATCTATATTTACAACAATTTACTCAGATATTTTACAATATATAATAAAATTTAACTTACCAAAGAATTTTTGGAAGAAGCCATATCCTCTGGAGTATTGGTTGAGCCTAAAATTAAAAATTTATAAATTAATATTCTATAAAAGTATGCCAAAGAGATAGTCCTGTAAAGTTTCATTGGATAACTGTAAGATTTATTCAAATCACTTAAAAAATATACATTTATCTTATATGATAATATAATGTACTTTTTAAATTTTATGTTTTTAAATACTAAAATTCATACATAAGAATGAAATTGATACATAAAAAATATTATAAAAATTGAATGAATTTGATTTATTCAAGATGGAGATAATCTCTCTAATTATTTTGAACAGTAATGATTTCTTCTCTCTCTAGATGCAATTTTTAAAAATGAGTTCATAAGTAACAAAACATATAATTAGTAAGAACTGATTTTAATAACACTTGTCTTATACAGAATAATTTACACACAAAATTCTTTTTTTTTTTTTTTTTAAATTTCAAGCAAGTACCATAATTTTGTGCAAATAACCAAGCTAATGCAGATTCTGATTAAAATTTAGTTTGGTTTCTAAAATTAAGTATTTTTTCTCATCTTTTTGAATATGGTGCCAAGTTCAAATCTTATTTTTGTTGATATTTTATAATAATTTTAAATTTTATATGAACTTTAATTAATATAAGATATAGTTCTACAGTGTACAGTTTAAAAAATACCAGTTTGTAAAATAAATACACTTAAATGTTGTGGCGATACTGTTTGCAACTATTTAGAGCAGAAAACCAACGCCACAACACTTAAGTGTATTTATTTTACAAATTTAAATGTAGGCATGAAGTGTAATTCATTTTATTATAAATACCAGTTTATTATACAACTGTGCGATTAGCAGTGGACCACTGGCTCATCCCAAATGACCACTTACTCTGCAACAGGTTGGTAAAACCCGTTCTGGCTTGTCAGATGGCTAGGAGGGCAAACATTTGAGTGGGGAGTGCGTCGGTAAGTCGGCAGGTGTTCTTCAGAGACAGGAGACAGGTTTAAAAGCTAAACAAGCATTTATTTATATAACTAAGCTAGGATACATAGGTTAAATGCGATTAAATAAATTCACTATACAAAAGGGACGCTCTAATAGCTTTCCCGGCTAGTCTGAGAGAGAGTTCACAAAGCTCTAAAAGTACAAATACCTCTATGCGGATATGTCTAATACGCGTTCGTTGAATATGTTCGTTAATTTAATGGCAATGGAAGTTCAAATGGTTGGTCGTATGTCCTTTCGGTCCGAAGTATGGAGACAAATATGGCACATCTACCAAGTATAACTTCTGAGGGATCGCCTGGAGATTCCAGGGACTCGAGCTTTTATACGTTATTCGTGGGAAATGAGTCACGTGATCGACTTCTGTCGACACTTACGGTGCATTCCGATCAACTAAGTGTCAACTTTCCCACCTTAATGTGAAAACAATCGGTGACCTCTGATATACTTCTCACCAAGAGTGGGTTTTTCCTCAGAGTTGTTTACAAAGATTTTTCCCACATCGGCGTAAAAATCGCGGATTTCACACAACAAATAAAAGTAAAAGTGTGAAAGAAGTATGTAAGTCTTTCACAAGATTAATCTGTTAATTAACTACAAAAGATGTCAAAATATATTAAATTACTTAGTGTAAGAAACTAGACAACAACAGTAAACTGGTTTTAAATATTGTAGTAATTATACTTAGAACTAGAGTGGGCTAGTCATAACAATGAAGATTTCTAGGAATAATATATATTAAAGAAAGGAAATTTATCATAATTTCTATTACAAATTCTTTTCTAATTCTACATATAACAAGAAATTCAGATAATCTATCTTTTTAAAACAGCTGTATTTACAAAACAACATAAAGAGTTTACATATATATAATTCTAATATAGCACATACTTATTTCAGAAAGGAATAGATTTGATTCAAAACAAAATTTACTATCAAAAGATAAAATTATAAAAGCAAAAAGGATTATAACAATGGTTCTCTTAATTATGGAGTGCAAGACCCTAGGAATACATGAGAAGCAGCCTCTATTTATTATTTTAAATACTTCTGAATGTACCTGATATTCTATCAATACAATACAATATAAAATTAAAAACACTTGCCATTTCTATGTTTATTTTGTTACTATTATTTCATAGTAAGTTATCATTGTAGTTGACTCAATGTAATCATTACATCATTATGTCAATTTGATTTCTGTTCTATTTCTGTGTGATATCTTACTTTTATTTTGTAAGATATAAAATTATGTAGTATTTTTAGATACTACATAAAAACTGTAAAAAAAAATCTTAGTTTTATTGGAATAAAATAATCTGAAGAAATTTATACGTTATACGTAAGTATTTTTTTAATAAAATGTTTAGAGAAAATATTGAAAAAAAAAATTTACAAAAAAGAGGTGGCATCTCTTTAAAAAGTTTGAACACCATTGAATTATATGTAAGAAATAGAAAATAAGTACAGTGAAGAGCCAAAAATTTAGACTAATTGGGACTAAACCCCATCTGGATTTTCAAGTAAATGTGTAATTTAGCACTATAAACTCCAATTACATTGTAAATCACATTTACATGTTCTAAGCTTTAGCCAGCATTTCACAAGGAAGGTAGGAATACTTACAAAGATGCATAATACAATTTATAGAATAATAATTTAAACAAAAAATATACTAATTATAATTTCAAAATTAAAAAGTTATGAAGTCTGAATGAATATTAGAACATAAATAATGCAAGGTCAAAAAAATAAGAACAATAAAGTTACCAGTAAATAGAATTAATGTCCATTTTTTTTTTTTAATGGCAAAATCCAGATTTCTGACACTTCACTATATATTAACAAGACATCCAACCAAAATAGAAATAATATATATCTCAGAAAGTTAAGCTTTC
The DNA here is from genome assembly GCF_000671375.1 of Centruroides sculpturatus. Classification (NCBI taxonomy): domain Eukaryota; kingdom Metazoa; phylum Arthropoda; class Arachnida; order Scorpiones; family Buthidae; genus Centruroides; species Centruroides sculpturatus. The sequence goes on along the minus strand of NW_019385249.1, from coordinate 101,571 downwards.
TTTAAATCATAAAAATACAAAAAACACATAATACCAAAACAATTCTATAATATAAAAAATGATTAAAAATGATAAAAACATAAAAAGTTTCAAGCTGGGTGGAAGTCTTCACCACCTTTATACACCCAGCATATAGCCCTGATTTAGTGTCGAGAGACTTCCACCTCTTTCCTGAACAGAAAACATGGTTAGGAAGGCCGAGGTTGGAGACTAATGACGATCTTCAAAACAACATTAGGGCCTATCTCAAGTCATTGGCAGCAACATTCTACAAAGAGGGAATTTCAAAGCTCGTCCATAGATATGACAAATGCCTCAATCTTTACAGTGATTATGTTGAAAAGTAACCATGTTTGTACCTAACTTTTGGTAATAAATTTATTTTGTTATTTACATTTGTCTCTGTTTAATGGACTGTTGGAGGTTGAAAAAGAAACAGTCTTCATAAATATCAACATAAATTAAGTGTCAACTGTATTGATTTTCACTAGATTATAATTGTATATTATAATAATTTTCATTATCTTTTAATTTTAATATTTCATTACACAAAATTTACAGAAATAATCAAATTTTTAGACATATTTAAAACATTATTCAATTTTGTATTTATGAATAAATATCATGCTAAATATAAATTAAAGCTAATTAAAGTACTATCCAAAAATGCTAAATATTCCTCATTCAACTTTAATGACTAAAACAAAATTTATTTATGGAAATAAAAACTATTTTGTAAAGATATTTAAAAATTAATATTATATAAATATGAAGTAAAAATTCATTATTATAAGAACACTATTATTTTAATAGAAAATAATTTAAAAAAATTAAATTAACAGAAGTTAAATATTAATTAATAGTCTTAAGTAAATTTGTATTTTATAACATTATCCATGCTTCTCCAAACTTTCTAATTAATTGGCCATATTGCTCCATTTCTGAAAGAAAATTCAAAGTTTACTTGCCAAACAATTTTACACTGTACATAAACATCAAAATTAGGGTTTAGCTACAAAAACAAATATTTTATATTTTATTTTAAATCCTTAAGGAAGTGAAATATTAATGATGAGAAAACTTTTCATATAGTCAGAAAAAAATGAATGCTAATGATATTTGTTAAGAGATATTCAAAGAACAGTGGTTGACTCTGAACGAGCGCATGTCCTGAACTTACTGACAAGTAAATATCAATATTACAATATAAAGTAATTTTACAATACAAATCATAAAAAATCACTCTAAATATACAAAACAGATTAAACCCTTCAAGTTATAAAAGATCTGCGATTTCATAACTTGTCGTCATAGTTTGGAATTATAGTAGAACAAAAGAAGAAGTAAAAAAAAAAATTTTATTAGTTCTTCTGAGAAATCATATATTGTAGAATAAAAAAAATATTGGGTAAACATGCTTAAGCACAAACTATTTCAAGAAACTAAACATAAATCCATTTCTATTACTAGTAAAATTCAAAGACAATGACAAAATTTGAATTCTTTCTATTCGCTTAAAAAATAATTTGTAAATATTTTGGTGTTATGAATAATATATAACATTATTTATTCAATAACTTGTAACAAATACTTAAGAAACCAGTATTAACAATTTATAATTACCCAATATTTAAAAACTTTTTGATAAAAAAGCATGTTTATTAATATCTTAATAAAACATTGTGTACTGTACACATTAATGTTAGAAGTAACAATTAAATAAACTGTTAACATTAAATATCAATTAATTACAATAAAGATTTACTTAATAGTTATTTATCATTACCTATGATAACATTTACATAAAATGTTTTATTTCCACAAATATCTAATTGCTGTAATAAGTTAACAAATACAGCTTAAATTAAATTAATAGTTAATTTCTAAATATAACAAAAATTAAAAAATAAATAAAATGAAGTTGAGCATTCAATCTATGATTTCATCCAACAAGATTTTTGTTTTTCATTTTTCCATTATTTTCTATGTAATGATAAACAAACTTAAATAAAATAAAATAGAACTAAACCAATTCAAGAAAGAAAAACTAAACTACATTTCTCCAAATGTTTTTGGCATATTTCATTTCCCTTAACAGCTATCTTAAAATATAATGTTTATAACTGATTTAAACTATAAAGTTCTGTAACTTGTTAAAGATTTTAAGAATTTAAATAAACTATTTCTTTAACAGGAGCTTCTAAACTAATTTACATTTGAACTGTAGTAGAATTAATTTAATTTTTACATCATATAACTAGTGAAAATAAAAATATTTTAATATAGTGATAAACTATTTACATATCACTTGCAGGGACCAGGCCAAAAAGGCATTTAACTGAAAAGATGTATAATTGAAATTTAAGTCAAGATTCACCATATAACAGAATTAATAGTTTTTATGAAAAATTCAGATTTATAGTTTTCTACAAATGTCTTATTTTTGTCTTTTATTTTATGTTTCTGTTATGCAACATAGTAATCTCATTTTATTGCACAACTTTTTTGAAGTTTCATGAAGTTTCAGTAACTGAACAGACATAATTTATATATTCCATCAACAGCAATAAATTGTAAAATGATTTTAATCTATTCAAGACTCTATCATTGGTTTTGAGGGGATACTGCTCTCTACAATTTTTTTTGTTTTGTTTTAGATTATCCATTAACCTTCTGTCAGGCAAAATATAAAATAATAAAAAAGAACAATGTATCAAAATAGCCACTTTTAAAATTTTTTGTTTAAACAAATATTTCATGAATTTTTACAGTACATTAGAATTATTATTTATTATTTCTAATGTATTGTTTATTGCATGAATAGTTATGATAGCACATGTAACACTTCAATATTTGTAACTTATCATAATAAAATTTAGTAGAAAATAACTTCACTTTGCAGTACTGTACATCCCATTGAAAAGCATTCAAATTTTAAAGCATGGGTGTTCACATCTTTCCAGTTTTTTGGTTTTTTACTCTTTCAGTTCTATGGGCAATAAGAGGGCCTTTTAATCAAGCCCATCATTGGTTTGGTAAAGCATACAATGGAATTGCTGGATGGTGAAAAATGGGGACTAATATATTTATCACAGTCTACCTCCAAAAAATTCTTGTAATTTATTGACTGTCTGGATTTATTCCTGGATCTTTCAGAGTGGTATATTGACATCTTAATCACTCAGCCATCTTTTCAGCTAGGCCTTGTACTGTATTTATGGAATGAAGTGAAAGTAATGTGACTGTTAAATATAGGCTACTGTATTTACTGATTAATCAATAAAATGATAAAATTGATGATATAAGAATGCAAATCAGTAAGGACAGTAAAATTGATAGTGATTTTTAATGTTTCCAACTACTTTATAAATTATATAGAATGCCTAAAATATGAAGGTGTGGAGAAATTCAAACAACATGAATAACCCTCTGAGCAATCTTGTTACTTCAGATATGGGAGCATAATACATGACACAAACAAAGCGTAACAAAATGAAGTAACACAAAACCAGAAATGAAATAGAAGAATAAGAAGCAGTAAATCTATATACAATCAAACAATTATAAAACTGTATAACTGTGTGACTGCCCATATACACAAGAATATAAAGAGTGTTCAGAGCTGTAGATCTAACTTGCTTATCTACTTTACAGCTTCTGAGGTGGACATTAGTACGTCACTCCAGTCTCCTGAGTAAGCTCACAGTCTACACTCACATGCAATGTGCTCAACAGTCTGACGTGGAGCACCACAGTCATACTCTTGGCTTGGAACCTTCTTCTATTTGAACAAAGAGTCTCTACACCTGCCATGGCCCATCCTGACATGGTTTAATACAGTTTATGTTTTGCGAGGTAAGTCGAATCCCTGCACTTTTCCTCCATGACAGAACAGACCATGCAAGTGGGCCCCGTTCTGGTTTCCCAGCAGTTTTTCCACAATGTCATGTAGTCACTGTCAATTCTGGCCATGTCTTGAACTGCCCAAAGGGTTGGATTCCAAGAGTTCAAATGGTTAATATTCAAAGATGGAATGTCTTGATAAACTTGGAGCTGAAGTTTTTTTGCTTATCTTTAGGGACTTGTGAACAAGGTTCTTAGATCATCGCAGGTCAGGTGGCATGACTCCTGCCAATAATGGTAGTCAAAGTGCTGGTGTAGATCGTATGGTACCAGAAATCAGGCACATTGTAACACTAAGCTGTGTATCTACCAATCTTGTATGGGAGCTATTCAGCCAGACAGGGGCACAATACTCACACAAGTAGACCAGTCCTAAAGCTGAATAACGCAAGATGTTAGCAGTTGATCCCCACGTGGTTCCACAAAGCTTCTGTATTATATTATTCCTGCTCTTAAGCTTGCCAGCAACATTTGTTAGATGCATCTTAAGAGACAGAGTATGATCAAGGATGATTCCCAGGTATTTAGGGTACATGTTATATCTAAGAAGTTGGTTACAGAAAGAGACATTCAGCTTTGTATTTGCCAGTTGGTTGTTCAGGTGGAAACAGGACACTTCTGTTTTGGTGGCACTTGGAGACAATTGCCATTTTTTGAAGTAGTACTCCAGACTCTCCAGATCATGTTCCAAAGTTTCTTCAATTTGCACTAATTGACTGTATTGTGCAGCTATTGTGATATCATCTGCATAGCAGAACTTTCTTGATGTAGTAATTGGGAGATCAGAAATGTATAGGTTAAATAATAAAGGTGAGAGCACGGATCCTTGAGGTAGTCCATTGCATACCTTCCTACCCGTGCCCATTTTATCCCCTAGAAAAACTTGAAATTTCCTATTGCAAAGCATGCTGTTGACGATATGGACTGTTGCTCTGCATGGGATGATCCATAGAAGTTTGTATATCACACTCTCTCTCCAAACAGTGTTGAATGCTGCAGTAAGATCAATAAATACATCACCGGTCTTCAAGCACTTTTGAAAGCCTGCTTCTATATGGGTCGTAAGAGAAAGGATTTGATCACAACAGCTTCAGCTTACATGCTAATAAATAGCCATATGCTAAATAAATAAATAAGGGAGCATAATGCAGAGAGATCAATCCTGAGAATACTCTCTTAATCAGACTTGACTAAACTTTTCCATTACTAATATAAAAGCCATTGTCTGTGTGTGAATTTTTTATATCTCCTGCAATTTTTGTCCAATCCATATAAAATTTTGGTTATATTCATTATATGTCCCAACAAAAAGTATAGGCTACTTATTTTGAGGAAATATTAGCTATAGAATAAATGTTTTATTGATTTCAGATTGGTGATCGCACTTATGTTGCAGTGACATCAGTGACCATGTGACATTCATGCTTGATGAGGGAATTTCCCTTAAGTTGCATTTTTAAATATTTTGGCAAATGACATATTTTAAACTTAAATTTAAAATTTAAACTTTAAAAATGATAGCCATATTGTGTCACTTTTATAACAAATTTTTAAAAAAATTTTCATTAGTGACCACATGACATTATATTATCCAATTGGAAGTAACAATCTAATGAGCCTGTTATTTAGAAAGCATTATGCTCATCTAATTAATGTGCTTACAATTCATCATTGTTTTATTAACATAGAATTAAAAAGATTTGCTAATTTTGTCAAAAAAAAAAAAAAAAAAAAAAAAAAAATGCGTAGGGGAAAGTGTAAGAGTAAAATTGATCAAGTAAATTCTAGATCTAAAAGAATCAGAACAACCTAAACCCCTGAAAGCCATGAAGTCCGACTTGAGCAACATTGAGTAAGAATGCCTTTGTCAAAGGCTGCAGAAACAGCATCACAATGTCAAGCTTGACTTCAAGCCCTTCTCATTTCTTCAATCTCTACTTCCTCATAAAAAAAATATTCCATCATGCTTGATGGGAGAATTTCCAGTAAACAGATAAAAAGCTACAAGTATAAAAATGATTTATCTGTACTTTATCATTCAAAGGTTTTTCTGTGTTTCCTAACCACTCATTATATCTATATTACATGTTGTACAGAAGACTCTTTTATGAATTAAACAAATTGCCTTCTCACAGATTTTGCATTCATAGTTTGTTAGCAGCTTTTTATTTAGTGGTTTGTTTTCCATTCAGCATTATCTCTTTCTCAGTTGTTATTGGCATGTATTGCTTATAATATAATATTAAATTCTAAGTTATAGAATTAACTTTACAGGATTTTACTTCTAAAATGTAATTAATTTAAGTAACATTTTTTAAATTCACTATATTTACCAAAAAACAAACTAGGGGAGGGTGGGGATGAAAGGGACAGCCTCTATAACATGCTGCTAAATTACTTATGGAGTTTCGTTATTTCACGAATAGATGACATTAATAGTCTATAGTTTTCACACGTTTGTAGGGTCCAATACATAGCACCAGTGTTTGGAATGCTGGGATGTGCAGAAAACGCATGCAAAAGTAAGTTTTTTTCATTTCTTATATTTAGGAATAAAATCTCAAACATAGTCATTGGATAATGTACTTAAATCAGGATAATTACTTTGAAACCTCTAGAATATGTTTATTTAATCGGTTTTAAATTATATTTCACTGTCAGAAAGTTAAGTTGTAGTTTTGGTTGTTTGAGGCCTGTAGGTTGAAAGGGACAGTAAAATAGAGAATGAATGTGACATGTCCCTTTCAACCCAATATTGACATTTTTTGGCATGTTCTAATGCTAAATTTTTTTAATAGAAAGAAAAATGCCTTGAAAGTATAAGAAAAAGAAACAGAAAGAATGTGTGACACCAGAAATGATTCAAGGGGCAATAATTGAAGTTGTTGAAAAAGAAGCATCAATCAGGGCTACAGCCAGTGCCCATGGAATTGCAAAATTGCATTTGGCTAAACTTGTTTCAAAATATAAAAAAGACAATATAGTGTATTCACTGCATGTGGGTAACAGGAAAGTTTTTACTACAGAGCAGGAGACAGAATTAACATCGTATTTAATGCAAGCATCATCAATGAGGACAAAATCTAAAAAGCAGCTGTTGCAACATATTCCAGAAGAAACTGAAAGTGAAGATGAAGGATCTCAAAGCAGCTCTTCCTCAACGTCTGATGCAACATCGAGTGAGGGATCTGATATTGAAAACACTGTCAAACATGTTCAGCCCAATGATTTCATTTTAGTCAGATTTGCAAAAAAAAAAAAAAAAAAACAACTTCTGTTGTTCACTTTGTGGGAAAAGTTTTGAAGAAACTGAGTGATGAAAACTTGAAAGTCAAGTTTATGAAAAAATATTGGAATGTTTCAAGTTTATATTTCCTGAGGAGGATGATATCAGTGATGTCACAATGGAAAATATAGTTTTAAAACTATCCCATCCATCCCAAGCAGGAGGAACGGCAAGAGCAAGCAAACATTATATTTCCCATCGATTTCACCTCATATCAAGCTGGGATAAATTGCGAAAAACATTCTATTGATCAAAGAAAGACGGTTTAATTATGTGATAGCTTACTGATTGTGATATTCTTTAGTTATTGTTCTTTGTTTAAAAAGATTTGATATTCTTTGTTTTAAAAATATTGATAATCTTTAACTGTTTAAAATAATTGTGATGTCACAAAATTCATATTATTAAAACTGTAATTTTTAGAAATTTTAGTCTCTAGTCTATCACTTTTCAGTTACAACGAAATTTAAAAACATTGAGATAACTAATTCCAAGTTTTACATTAAAACTCGGGTAGTCCCTTTCATCCCCGAGAGTGTCCCTTTCAACCCAGATGTGGGAATAAAAGGAACACCTGGAGAGGTCTTCAAAAATACGAATATGTTCAACTACCAATATAATAGGATGAATTCACAATATGGTCAGAATAAAGTAAAGGTCTAATGAATCTTTTGCACTAAAAATAAAACTGATTAGAAGTAAACTTTTTCAGTGAAAAATAAAAGTATGAATTTTGTCCCTTTCATCCCACCCTCCCCTATATTTTAAATTTTCAATATATAGTGGGACAAACCATAATATATGAAAATGATTGTAAAAATGATTAAAATTTTAAGAATGTTACCATCAGGAATAAAAATGATGCTACTGAAAAGTAGAAATGGCTACAATTTTCCATTAAGAAATGAAAATTCAAAATATACTGTACATGGCATATCAAATTGATCAAATGTATCTCATGAAAGGTTAAGAATGCCTATATTAGAATTATTAAAAATTGTAAGTTAAAATAGTTCCTACAATAAACTTATTTAAAAAACATTCTTTGTCATCATTGGTGTTATAAGCATCATGCATATTTTTAGGAACAGAATAATGGCCCAAAAATTTCTAGCTAGAAAAAAATATATGCTCTTGTTTTCTTAACTAAACATCTATTTAATTATGACTTTAAGTTGTTGTTCAGTTTTGTCTACTTTTATCAAAATAATAATAATGATGTCATAAGAATATTATAATTCAATATTCACTCTGATTTTCAAACCATTTAACCTATCACAGGTTCAATTCACATTGATATGCACACAATAACATCTTTCTTACTTATTCCAACAACATTTATTCTGAATGTTTTAATATATGCTAGATACATCAAAGACATTTTGATCTTGTGGAAAACAAAGCCTAACATTCAAGAATTCTTACATATTTTTTCAAATTAAATCCATAATACTTGTAGAAAATTTCTCCAATTTTTGAATGTTTGATAAATGGAATGGCTTTTTACTCGAAGAAGGCCTCTAAATGCAGCTAAAACATTTGTAATTCAGTATAAACCCGCTGGAATAAGTAAGAAAGGTGTTATTGTGTGCATATTAGTGTTAATTGAAAAGTTCCAGTTTATTAACTAACTTTATCACAGCTTCCTTCAGGTTTTAGTCTACAGCAAATTGGTAGAGCCTTTGAACAGATTAAATATGTGATAGTCTGAAGGAACACAAAATGATGCCTGAAAATTTCAAAATACAGATTCTGGAGTTTAACAGCAAGAATAGCAATACAAGAACAAGCATTGTCATGCAATATCACAACACCATTTAACAGTTGTCCTTGAGATTTTCTTCAAATTGCACCTTTTGCTTATTTTATCTTACTGTAACAAGCAGTGTTTATTATTAAACACTTTTCTTGATAATGTTCTGGTACTGGTCCTTATCAGTTCCAAAAGATTGTGAAACTTGTAAGTCTTCCAAAACTCGCATAGTTTGAAGTGTTTTATCTCCAGCAATGATTATTTTCAAAACATCATCAATTTGTTTTCATAGCAGTCCAATAGGTATCAGCAGATAACTAAATGTTTATTATTGTTCTATGAGTTATACTATTTAAACCAAGTCTGTTTTACAGTCAGAACAATGCTAATTTGTAAATTTTTACAATTTTATCAATAGTCATCCATATGTCCACCAGAATCCTGTTACAGACTTGATGCTGTCATTAGCAATGTATGTGCACAGGTGTACTGCTGTGTCTTCATACGTGACACTTGACACACCATTTTTAAACTTTTCAACTTATAAATAAATACACTATTGTGACAGAATACAGTTCTCATATTGCATTGAAAATTTTTCATGGGTTTCAAACCCTATCACATATTCAATATTTAAAAAAATGGATATAACTTGCTGTTCTTCTTTGTTGCAGTCAAAAAACAGAATGGAAATATTTAATGATAAGTCAAATATTTTTGAAGTCATATTACAATAAAAAATAACTAACCTATCAAATTCAAACTTATATTATATTGACTAAAAGGAGGTAATATTTAGTTCATGTGCCACTAATAATGATACAACCAGAAAAATTATGACTATATTGCATATAGTTATTCTATGAGATTTCTTTAAAAGAGAAATCAATGAGATCTATTTTGCATTTCACATTATTTATGTTAATAAATATATGCATAATAGCACATAATAAATATAATATATAATAAATACATATGCAAAATAGATAACATGAAAAATTTGTTTTTTAAAGCTATATGAATATCTAAAGCACAATATAAAATATTTATATTTAAAAGAATAATTCTCAAGTAATACATGTTTCAATATTTCTTTATGTAATTTATAAGGCCCTAATATACATAAAAAAGTTATGGAAATTAGACAATTAATTACTAAATTTGCTTTATGAAGTAGCAATACTTATTTAATCATTATCAATTTTAATACATTTGTAAAATTAAGACTGATAAATTTTTATTTTTAAAAATCAAATTATTATATCTAAAAGTCATTTAGTGTTCATCCTCAGAGATATTGAATGGTTTAAAATAAATTACAATGTTTAGCTGAATTTATTGCTCTGAAAGTAGATTTTAAAATTTTAAAGTTTTAAAATAAAAAATATATTAAAAAACAAAGAATGTAAAAGAATGTAAAATTACTAAAGTAAGAACCCGCTTAATGATGCCTCGATTAACACTGATTTGATATAACACAATCTACTCAAAGCCTTAAAAAAGGCTCAAAATTTATGCCAATTCAAATTATCGCAGCATTTCATTGATTCTTATATAATTTGATTATTTATGAACATAAACCGATCAGCAAAAGGTGGCAATTCGTCATAGCACTGTACTTACCCTAAATTTATGTTTGTTTGGTGCAGTTTTAAAAAAAATATAATATCATGGATGCCATAAGAAATATCGACTTTGCTTGCCAAGAATTAACTGATAAATGCATGAAGGAAGAGTGGAAGAAGGTATGGCTGGAGATATCCAAGAATTCTCAATGAGAAGAGCCTATCACTAGATTGTTAGGTTGACCAAATTGTCAACCTAATCAATACAGCAGGAATAGGAGATGTAGACGAGCATGATATTGAGGAGTTACTGCACGTCTTACCAACAATGATCTTCAAGAACTGGCAAAACAAGGAATTCATGTAGAACTGGAAAATAGTGATTCTGAAAACAAAGAACCCAAAGAATTTCTCTACAGATTTCCTTAGTAAAAGTTTGGTAATGATAACCAAAATCGTTGATCAAATATATAGTGAATAATCCAAATTTTGAAAAGAGTGAGAAAGCAAGACAAGGTATTTTGGATGTGATCTTCTGCTACCAACATTTGCTTAAGAAAAGAAAAACAGGCAACAAATGAAACTACGGAACTTTATCGCAAAAAACAAGAATTTCAGAAGAGTCAAAACCTTCATCACAAATAATGAACTTTACACTTCTGTGTGCATATGTTTATGTGTTATTTAGCATATATTATTATGCAAATAAATATAAAAATAATGTAAAATGAAAGTAAAATCTGTTTATTTTAGGTTGCATGTTCCCCTTTCTCTATTTACTCTATGTTAAAATGACCTTGTTTAATGCTTTGTCATCCAAGAACAAATCCCCTGCATTAAGTGGGGTCTTACTGTATTTAGAAAATTTGGAATCTTGAATTTTTAACACTATTTAATATTTTTTTTTAACAATAATAATAAAATAACAGAGTTTATTCATATATTGTTTTAATGAATTTTAAATTACATATGAAACTTTCAAGTTTTTTAAGCTTTGGCTCATCTTCAATAAAGTTAATTTGAACATTACCTACCTAGCAATTACTGCTATGCCTACTAACAAATGAATTTAACATTGATTAAAAGTATAATTACAATTATGGTAAGCAAAAACAATGCCAATTAATGAAAATACTAATAAATTAACATAAAAATTAAAAATGAGCATAAGGATATTAAAAACTTTTAATAGGTGAAAAACATTTTTGGATTATTTTCAGTCCAGATTAGCTCATATACATTTTGACTTGAATGATAAGTCATGAGGTATTCCAGAGATAGATTAAATTAAAAATAAATAAATTAAATAATAATATGTTTGCACAAAGCTTTTAACATACAACATATCTATGTACTCCAACTTTCTACTCTAAAATATATGAGCTGAAGCTGGACTGCGAGAAATAGTCTGAAACATTTGCCTATTAAAAAGTTTTTGGTTGCTTAATTTAGCTGTTCTTTTATTTTTTATTACAATGCTAAGATATGGTGCCAAGTTTTAAAGATTTTCATGAGCATAAGCTTAAGAGTACTTGCAAGTTTTACATTGAACGATCACTGCATTAGGAACATGAATCAGCACCATCTTGGAAGTGTTAAAGGGATGTCCTGTAATTGCCACGTCACAATTCGCTGCAGTCATGATGTGATGACCTATCATTTGAATAGTAGAGTGCAATATTTGCCAGGCATGGGCAAACAGGGCAACTTGAGTGACTTTGAGTGCCAACAGATTTTTGGGGTCCATAGGACAGGTACTAGTATTTCTGAAACAACTGCACTTGTTGGTTGTTCCCATACTACAGTGCCAAGGGTGTACTGCAACTTGATGGATCATATACAAACATCCACCAGAAGATTACACAGTGGCCAGTAATGTGTGATTGATCCCAGGAGTGAGCATTGTGTGTCAGGACTGTTATTTGAACAAAAAAAGACATGCCACAGCAGGAGCGCCACTAGCTGTTTTAACGCCCGTGTGCAATACCAATTATGCCGCCCCCCTGTTTAACTACAACTACCTACGCCGAGGTTGCCAGAAAAGCTCTTTAGTGTTGTCTCATAAGGGTGTGAAAAAAGAAAAGAAATACTTTACAGAGAAAAACTATTTATTATTACTAAGTTATTTTTGTTTACTTAAGTGTAAAGCCATATAAATATTTATCTACAGAAACTGAACTCTTCTTGCCTTTATGTTTGCGAAATCTGCTATCAATTTTTTTGTATCCAAGCTGTCTAAGATTTCATGTTCAATTGAAACTGTAGCTAAATTACTTAGTCTTTGCTTGTGCATTGTTGATCTTAAATAGTTTTTTTTTTTTTTTTTTTTTAATAATTTTTAACTTTGAAAAGGACCTTTCACCAAATGCAACTGAAACCGGCAATGTAAGTAATATTCTTAGTGCTATTGCTGTGTTCAGAAATGTTGAAATTAAGTCATCAGTAAAAAAGTATTGTAATAGGGTTTGTGGATCATTAGATTGGTTTTCTGGAAAATGCAACTTTAAAGTATTGATTTCATTAAACAAATCAATACCGTCAATGTCTGTTTCACTACTTGAATCGTCTTTAAGTTTCAGATTTAAATCCTAACCAAGTTAAAATATCATTAATTATACTTAGACCAATGTCGGAAGAATTATTAACAAAATAATTGCAATTTGACATGCGATAGAACTGTTTGAATGCGTACAAGTACAAACTGAGAAGGAAGTTATGTGGGGATTCCCTATTTTCGCCAGTCCTGTCAACTTGTGTCATAGAGCACGACTATGGGTACTTTGCCTTTCAGGCACCGCCGGATGGTTCAATCTGCCGACAGACGTTTCACACTGCATCTTAATTCTGATAAATGCCAATAGAGGCACTGTTAAACTATAATATAAATAAGAATATAGTAATTACGTGCCGGTCAGATTTTTTTTCTTCATGAGAAGACATTTCTTATGCTATAAGTAGGGTGGGTATTATGACAATGACTTTGAATAATTCTTGACCGATTGCTCGATTTGCTGCCCCCTGGATGTGCCGCCCGTGTGCGGTGCACGCCTGCTTACGGCGGGCCTGTGCCACAGTGGAACAGCTTAACCACCAGTACAACAGTAGACAAGGCAAATGTGTTTCAACAATGACCATGTGATGTACCTTCATCAACCGAACTTCTTTAACCATCAACCTGCAGGAGTGCCTCTGTTGACCATGTGTCATTAGAAGCAATGCCTTGCATAGGCAAGGGAAAGGTGTCATTGGACCTTGGACATGTGGAAGAGGGTCATCTGGAGTGACGAGTTTCATTTCATGCTGAACCATGCTAATGGTCTGGTCCAAATCTGGCATAAACAGCATGAAGCTGCATACCCTGGTTGCACAGTTAGAATTAAACGAATTGGTGGAAGTGGCAATGATATCACGATCTGGGGAGCATTCTCTTGGAAAGACCTAGGGCCATTAGTTGTTATCCCACAATCATTGAATGGTGAACAATACAGATACCTGTTAAGTGATCATCTGCACCCTGCAGCTATATTTCCTGACAATGATGCCATGTTTCAACATGATAATACACCATATCAGCAGCTGTGGTTCATTTGGGAATGGTTGGAGGAACACTACAATAAATTCCACACACTTCCTTGATTCCCAAACTCACTAGAGTGCAATCCTATTAAACATGTTTGTAGTATGCTGGAACTTGTGATGAGGTTTTCACCAACTTATCTGCAAAATGTGCACCAACTGACAAGCATGGATTCAGTTAAGAATAGAGGATGTTTGGAATCTGGAGAGTCCATATGTTGGCATTTGCAATCGGTTATCAAGAAGAAAAGTGGACAAACCTGTTATTAAGCAGGTGTTCCTAATGTAATAATCATTCAGTATATATATTATTTAAGTGTAGCAGTATAGCAACACTTGAATAGATCAATTGATTAAATATTTTGGTTATAATAGAATGTTAAAATTGATATTTTGTTACTTTAAACATAACATTTCTTAAAACTTCCAAAACTTCAAAAGTAATTAATATCATAATTAATAATTTTATGATTTTCACATTAAAATTTTTCAAAATTTTAAAGTGTAAGTTTGGAACACATTCTTATAAAAGTCATTAAATAAATACATTTAAAGATAAGCATTAATAATTATTAGTACTTGATATTAAAGATAAGATTAAAAATTATTTTTAATAGTTTGAAAATGTTCAATGTAATAAAAAATTATTAAACTTCTTTAAATTAAAAAATTTATAATGATACAAACAACTGATTTGATATCATTTGATTAAAAAAGCATTTAACACTTTGAACAAATATGTACAGTACAATAAAATTTAATCATAACTAAATTAGATAAAATTTATGATATTTGCAACAAAAAAATATTTTGTACATAAAAATAAACTAACTTGCATTTTTAAAAGTAATACTTTTTTTAAATTATTGATTTAACATCACTTATTCTAATTATATAAAATCTTATAAATTCTAACTGTTGTATTTTGAACCTATAGTATAAGATTACATTTGTATAAAAAAAATCAATAAAAAAATGTGATCAAAATTTTAAAAAAATTTATATTATTAAAAATTTAAATTGATTTCAAATATTCAATAATAATGATAATGAATTATTATTATTATTGAATATTTTATCAAAATTTCTGAATAAATTAATTTAGTGAATACCACTGAAAAATAAAAAGTTCTTTGACATTGCTTGTTAAGATAACCAACTATTTTATTTATGAAAAATGCTTTCAGCTTTATTTTAGCCATCTTCAGCTTTACTACTTGTTCCAATGAACGTTGAAAATCATAGAATTTTTAAAAATTTAAAAATAAACAAATCAAAAAAATTAAAAAAAAAAAATATTTAAACTTTTTAAAGAAATTTTTTAAGAAGTTTAAATATTTTAAGAAATTATACTTAAAGAAATTTTTTAAATTAAAATATAAAAATTAAAAATGTTTTAACAATACAGTACATCATGTGAGAATCTGAAGTTGAAAGATTATATTCTTGACAAATTCATTTAAAATAATTTATATAAATTTTGTCTGTCACAAAGTTTGATAAAGTTAAAAAGGAAACTTCCTGTTTCTCACAGAGAAGAAAACAGTTCCTCCAAAAGAAATAGTTTGAGTGAATGTCTGGCTCTCTGTGGGACCACATGACTTCCAACACACAGTGAAAGTATGAAGGGTTATTTATAATGATTCTATTAGATGAAATTTTAGTATTAAAGGTAAGAGGTCACCTTCAAACACACACTATCTAAGGCACCCTTGCCAATGCTCTCATCCCTCTTTCAGTTCCCTACTTTACTCATTCCCAAGAACTTCCAACTCTCTACATCCAGTGTAATATAATTTTCATATTTAAACTTTCTCATATAGAAAAGCAGTTGGAAATAGATTGTCATTATTTTATCTCCTTTAGATCATTTATAATTTCAAGATTTCCTTTTGTTATAATACCATAATTTTATATAATTATCATTTGTCTAATAACTTTCCTTATTAATAAATTTGTTCTTTAATCATTGCATTTGATTTGTTAATTCCTAACTCCATCCTTGGCCCACATAATCTATGTAATTCACATATCCCATGTTATTAGAAATTCAATTAAAATCCTCCTAAAATTCTAATCAAACTTCTAATACTTTTTCCACTCAGAAAGGAACTAACTCGTAAGTTAGGACACAAGATAATTCATCATAACTGGTGTTAGGACTTTTAGAGAAAGATTTCTCCTAACTTTCTTTTATTCCATATTATTTATCCTGAATGCAGAACGGGGTTATCCCAGAGACCCAGATTCTCACAATCACAAATAGTCAACAACATTTACCATAATGCTGATCTTGTGAGAATTAAATTTTTTAACAACCTAATGTGATATTGCACAGATTTATTACAGCATATAATTAAATATTTTTCTTAATTATTTTGTTAGCAATATTTTTAAAGTTGCTGTTATCAGTTATTGATTTCCAGTTGTTACTTAGTTTCCTAACATCATTACTATTCATAACTTTTAAGTATTTCACTAACCCATAAACTTAAAATTAATGTTTAATTATAAAAGTTTTAAACATTTCTTAAAAAGTTCAAAATTGATGTTTTGTTTGACTCATTTATTAAAGCCAAACAATTGCTGGATTTTATTGGGCTATATTACTATTATTAATTAAATAAATGCTAAATAATTTGGCACAAGAGATAGGTGTTAGGTGCCATTTCTTGCTAAATTTAATAATTACAATTATTTTTCTGGCAGTCTTTTGGCTTTTAATATATAACCATTGGATTTTAAATGTTGATATTTAATTCATTTATTTTTAAGGTATTTTAAATTCTATAAATCAACATTCATTGGAACAAGTTGTAAAACTGAAGATGGCTTAAATGAAGCTGGAAAGATTTTTTCATAATTGAAATACAGTAGAGCGTCGATTTTCCGAAAGTCAATCATCCGAAAGAATTCCAGTCGGCAAATTTAAATTTTCGCCAGTGCTGTGGCGCTTCAATCTTTGGCTATGTCTTGGGCTACTCAAATATTTTACGTTTTTGATACTAAATTAACATCTGAAGTATAATTTTTTATTATTTTTATATTTTTCAATATANACCGTTACCAGTTGATGATGCGCATGCTGAGATCATATAGGATGAATAATCCTCTGGTAAAATATTTACTTAAATAATAAATAAGTAATTTACCTATGACAAAAACGAATAATAAATACAATTTAAATAAGGATTTAACAGCGTGTTTTTTAATTTTTGGAACCTAACCCTCCTTTTCGCACTAGTTCTTTGTTTCGTATAACACGGATTTGCATAACACAGCAATTTTTTGGAACGTAACTCCCATGCTATACAGGGGTTACCTGTAGTTGATTACTTTAATAAGCAGTGTTGAATATCTGTTTTTATTATGATGATGCCAAAATTGGAAGATTTCAAAAACTACTGTAAAAATTATTGTATTTATTTATTGTTAAACAAAGTATATTTAATTAAAAGTTTAGGTTTTAAGTTTAATTTGTTTTAATTTCTTTATACCCAATTTCTGTTTAATCTTTCAACATTACTTCTGTAGTATTTCCTAAATTTTACATAAAATTAAACCTTTTTAAGTAAATTTTGATCACCTTTAGAATTCCATAAGTTATGTGAACATGAAATAAACATTTTTAAATTCATAAAATTTTAAAAACACACTCGGATAAAGTAACTTTCTGAATTTAAAAATGTTAGACTCTATGCTCATATTAACAAACAGAATATAAACAAACAGAATTATGATAAACATTCAGTTCTATATAAAATCTTAAATAACTAAAGCATTAAAAAATTTTGAAATATACAGTATCTTATTATATAAAGTTTATATCTATAAAATCCTGTAAATTGTATATATTACAATCATTTATGCTTCATATTTCATAATCATAAAAATTGTAACTAGAGTTTAAAATTTACCTTCAGATACAGATGGTTCATCTTTTATAATATCAGATATAGAAGAGTTTAAATTTTTATCATTTTCAATTTTATGTTCTACATTTAAATCTTCAGTTTTAATATTTATTTGTGAATGCATTGTATTACTGTTATCCTTGTTCTTTTCAGAATTCTCATCTAATGTTTCTTTATCTCCAATCTTTGTATTTTCTTGTTTGAAAATTTTATCTTTATCACATACTTTTTCTGTTTGTATATTATTTTCAATTTCTTTTTTATAAACTGTACTTTTTGAATCACTTTCAGTACTGTTATCATTATCACCTGAAGCATTTTCAGGTTCAGCTTTAAGTTGATTATCTGAGATAGATTTATTTGAACAAATTTTTAGTGATGTAAGAGCACTTTCTTCTGATCCACTATTATTTACTGTCCAACTATTCTGTGTATTTATTATAGTAGTAGAATTTTGTAACTGTAATGTCACATTCTGATTATTTGTTAGAGCAGAACTATTCTTTGTATTAATGCCAACTTTGGCACATTTATCTGTTTGATGAAACACAGACTGAATAGCATCACTTTTGATACTTTGATTTTCAGAATTTGAAATTTGTACATTACAGGCATTTTCATTTGTTTCATTAGAAACAGATTCTAGTTGAAAACTAGATTTTTGTTCTTCATTTACTTCTCCTTTATCACTTTGAAAACACTGTGCATTATTTAAAGAAGAAAATTCTGCAATTTTAAGTTGTTCATTTTCTTGTTTATTTGATTCTTTTAATTGCATTGGTTGAATCTCAGTACCTCTGATAACATAAGAGAAAGTAGTTGGGGTTTGTTGGTTGATTTCAGAATTTATAGAGGTTGAAGATTCTGTTGAGGATAAATTTATTGAGACTATTCCAGTACGGATAGATTGTTCTTGACATATTAACTCTCTATACGGGGTAATGTTTGGAGGAGGAGCTGATCTATAAACATTATGCAAACTAGAAGAATTTACAAATGATGAATTCTGATTCTGAGATGAAATGTTTGTTGATTCTAATTTCAATGTAGAATTAACATTTGTGGGTAACAAAGAAGGTGCTGGACGTAAATGATGAGGATATGGTGGTGGAGGTCGTACAGCTGATCCACTTACAGCATGCAAATTGGAAGTTTGAGGATGAATTTGAGAATTTCCAGGAAGTGATGGAAATGGCTGACCAACAAGATCTGAATTCAAATCTATAAATAAAATGAAAAACTAATTTATGAAAAATAAAACATAAATATTGAAATACTTTAATATGTTATTGATTAATGAGTATTAAAAAACTTGAAATAAAAATTATCGAAACCATGTGCAACCATAAAATAAAATATTTTTGTTACTCTAGGTAACATACTAACTTAATGATTATAAATATTTAATTTTGTATATATTCATATACATCCTAATTTTAAAATAAAATCAGAATTCAAAATATATTTTTATTATAAGTCATTTTTATATAAAATAATTTCATTGCAGAACTTACATACAAATATATTTTCTTTTATACAATTTTAAATATTTTAAATTTTTATATATAGATAGATATTAATAATAAAACTATAATAGGGATATGATATATACTATATGCTTTATGTAATTTTATTTCTTTAGTTTAAAACATAATTTATTACATACATGTTATATATCTATTATAATCACTTTGTGATATATCAGTAATATATAAGTGTAAATATTTCAACAACAATAATACCTTTATATTGAAAAACTGCTAAATATTATTCATTAAAAAGGAATTCACATAATTACTCCATATAATATTTTAAACTTATTTACTACTTTTCTTTCAAACAGAGTGATTCAAGATTTGTTATACTTCTTTTTCATTTTAGAATATATTTCCTGTAGAAATCAATATACTCAGTTTCAAGATTTAACTATAAACTACTGCTAGAAATTGGTTTCCACTAACTAGAATGTAATTCTTAAAGTTTTATATCAACCCAAGTCATTTCTAAATTGAGATAAAAAGAGATAAATAATGCCATAAATAAATATTAAGTAACAATATAAATGAAAGTGTTATGTCCCAGAAAATGGCATTTTTGCTTATTTCTTTAATTTAATTTAGCCTAAAAAAATTCTAATTAATTTTATTTTGCACATTATACATTAATTAACTACATTTCTTCAATAAATAAAAAAGGCTAATAAGGAATTTTTAAAATGTAATTATATATAAATTTACTAAATTTTAAATAATGAATTAATAATATACTATGTCAATAAAACTCAATCACCTCAATATCAGCATTTTGTTCAGCATCAACCTGGAAATAAACTCTGAGTTTATTTCCAATATCAAATTTTAAAAAAATTACATAAATTGAAAATTAATTGCACAATTAAAATGTCTAAAATGTTCAATGAAGATAATAGAATTCAATCAAAAATAAAATAATTTTACTCATTAATAACAGTTTATGACATAACTATTTGATGCAGGCTGCATCTGTTTATCAAAAAGTAGCAAACATATTAGTTTTGATTAATAAATATATACAATAAAAAAGTTGTAGCTTATATTACATTTTTTGTAACATATAAAGCATTAAATAAAGACATGATAATTAATTAAAGATAATATAGTAGAGAATATTATATAACAATTTCTTTTATGAAAGTTAATGTACTGTACTGTACTGTACATTATAAACTATACACACACATATATATAATGTACAGTTCAGAAGATATCAAAAGATATGAGCCTATATCTATTGATTTAATATTTGCAGATACTTGCATTTTTTTTTATCTTTACTCCAAAATTTTAAAATACAGTCTAATATTACCAAGTACCAGCTGATGCTATTATTTTAAAGTTCTGTACTTATTAGTACAGAACTTTAAAATAATAAACCAAAATATTTATTAATATTTTGGAATAAAAAAACAAAAAATGATTTTTAAAGTTGTATATTTCAAAGTAAAGTGTTGTTATTTACACACCAAGTACATTAAACATGTAAAATATAACTTGTTTTCTTGATATTCAAGTAGAGAAAACAATAAAACAAGTTTTATTCAAGTATTTTCAATGATTTAATTTCAATGAATTCAGGAATACAGTTATTAAAGACATTTAAAATTACAATAATTAAAATCTTGAAATAACAGTATCTTTCGCTTTGTTCAACTCCTGTAAATGTCTTAATTTAATTTTAATAGCTGTTCTTTAACAACCATATTCCTGAAAGATAGTGATGTTAAAATCAACAAATGTACTTTAATTGGACTTCCTTTTATTGTCTTTTTACTATTCTATATGTGGAAAATAGTTCATATGGTATTTTTATTTTGTCACTATTTTGCCATATATGAAAATATTTCAAAACAGTAAAAGATCCTCATTTCTTTAATACACATTTTCTACAATTCTTTCTTTAGTAAAATCAGTTATTTAATAAGTAGTTGATTTGGATAATAACAATTTGTAGCTGACAAAAAGTTGAATTTCAGCAAATTTCTTAAAATATTTAACTACGAGATAAAATATAGAAGTAAATATGCAATGAGGTATGGGCTCATGAGAAGAAATCAATGATGATTTACAGCAATTAAGTCAGATCTTTAGATAAGGATTTTTTGAGATATGTTGTGTAAATAAATATTATAGTTAAAAACCAATTTATTATATACAAAATTTAACATCTAATAAAAAATATGCAGAAAATTTCATAACAGACTGAAATAAATAAACCAATTGATAATTTGAAATATAGCTAATGTAGTTACATTAGTAATTTTTTGTTGACAATATTTTTATGTATTAAAATAATAAAAAATTGGTATAATTGCATTATTCTATTGACTATTGTAGTAATATAGTATTTATAAAGTATTAGTGACATTTTAAATTTAACTGTGTGCTTGGTATATGTAAAATATAAAGTATATATTATAATTTCCTTACAGTCCTTATTTTTAATTGTCTACTTAATCCCTTTATTAGTTCTTCACCTGAGTTAACTCGGGCAGGTTACATAGCGTTACATAAAACTCAGTCCTTTCAGCCCCGCAAAAAATTTTTGGTTTTTTTTTGAATTTTTGGAATGTTTTTTAAGTCTCCAAATTTTTTCAAAATTTTTTTCCCACGCGAAAAAATTTCATTGCGATTTTAATCTACCTTTAACGACGCACGATTAACGCTTAATTGTTTTTTAATGGGATTTTTTTATCAAATTTAATTCATTGTTCTAAAGTTGTAGTGCACAGATTTTCCTTTGGTAAAGTTATTTAAAGCTAGTTTCTGATGTCAAAAACCACCTCCAATAGTTTTTTAATTTTTTTAATTAATATATTTTACTATATATACGTTTCATTAAGTCGGGGGGCGGTTGGAAATCGCAATTAAAATTTGAATTTTTTAAAATATTAAAAAATATATGGCCAGCTAGTATTCACCCTACTATAAACCCATCACCTCCCTAGACTTCTATGAGAATGTCCTGGAAAATCCAACTCCAGCTGTGTTCAAGGTCATCCAGCTATATAAACAATGACTCATCGGTGTCATATTTCGCAGAAAGGCGAGACAAAGGAAAATAAAGTTTGAAGCTTTTTCTTCAAAATTAAGGCATTTCTTTCAGTTTTTTTTCCAGTTTTAAGTATTTTTTATGTTTAATTACATTAATATCAAAAACTGCTGGGAACTAAAGGTGTTAAACATTACCCATTAATAGGACTATTAATGATTAATGTCCAAGTAGACAATTTAAAAAAAAAATAATTAATAAAGTATATATGCCAACTTCTAAGAGATTAATATTACAGTTCTATATGTGACTTTTGAAAACAAATAATGCATAAATTAAATTCTATTCACATGATGAAGTATTCTGTAAATAAATATTTATTTGAATATGTTTGTTTCACATAATTATAATTTTAGTATTTAAATTTTTTAATGTATTTTTAATGTATCATTATTGGGTCTGATGATGTAAAATGCATACCAAAACATTCTATGAAAGTACATTTTTTATAAAATGTTTGTAAAATTTATGCATTGTATAAGGTATAAGTTTTTATGTAATGATTCATTTCAGAAATTTTTATCGTAAGCATGGAAAATGTTATAAAATATAAACAATTATTTATTTTTGCAGCTAAATATATATCATGTTTTAAATTTTGAATTATTAATTTGCATTTTAGAAAAAATTCAATTCAATACTTTATTATATCTAATATTTAAGAAAAAGAATCATTTAATGTATAATAAAAATTTAATGTACCTTTTTGAATAATTTCCGAATCATTTTGGTGAGTGTTTGTAAGATGACCTTGAAGTTTTTCAAGTTGTTCTCTTTGTTGAAAACTTTCACTAAAAGGATTATTATCATCCTATATTAAATAAAAATACATAAGTTATTATACTATTGTTTATATTAGATACTTTATGTAAATAAAGGAGTGCATTCTTAAAGCTCTTCATAAAAATAGATTAAAATTCATATACCATTATTTCAGTGTTGCATTACTTCATAGTTTATTTCACTATGAATTATGCTGAAATTAGTTACATGCAATATTATTATTTGGAAACTTAAATAACATATAAATAATTTTATAAAATATCTCAAAAAATTCAAAACATTTTAACTTTTTTATTCATTTATAATAATAATCAATTATCAAAATACATCTTTTTTGCAACTCTGTTTTAAGTTAAAGCAAAGATACAAAAATAATATGTCAAATAATGTGATTAATTAATTCAACAAACATCAAAATCACAATAAAGTAATTGTACTAAAAAACTTTATAATTTTATGCATTGATTCTTCTCATTAAAAAATTGCTTTTGAATCTTAGAAATATAATGATAAATAACAATTGTTTTTCAAAATTATCTAGAGTTCCTAGATAATTAAAAATAATTTTAATTAAATTATTAAATACCCATAAGTTATCAAAATTTATAGTTTTATTTAGGATATAATATTAATATAGATAAACTATCACTGCATATCCAAAAATCCAGCAGAGAATGAATAATACAGTGCATAAGAACAAATTTTTTTTTCTTATGTAATTTTCATTCTCTGCTTGATTTTTGGGTATGTAGTGATTGTATATTTGTGTCATCCAGTGTTAGTCGATATTTTTAAACTTAATATTAATATAAATTGAACTATTCCTAAATGCAAGTTTAATTGCAAATAAGATGTTTATCACAATGTATTATATTGAATTATTAAATTTCAAATTAGTTTATAACAACCTGGGAAATATGAACTTGATGAGGACGAGATATATGTTCAGCTTGAGTTACTGATTGAGATAATATTTGAGATTGTCCAAGAGGAGACTGTTGTTGCATTAATGGTGAAGGTGACATTGTAGCAGGTGAATTCTGCATTAATGGAGATGGAGAATGTGGCATTCGAGGTGATGGAGATGGACCAATGGGAGAAGGTGACATCATTGGAGACTGTGGCGTTCCAGATCCCTAAATAGTAATAACAATTATAAGAAATAAATTTTTAAATATTAATATTTATATATTATAAAATACATTTCATATTACAGGATAATCATACTTTGGAACCATATTGTAATTTCTATGTTGTAACAAGACATCTCTGCAGTAACTTGCATAAAAAAGTGGTAAATTTGTTAAAAATTTGTTTATTTTTTCTTCTAGATTATTAAATTGAAGGAATTATGCACTTGAATCTATATTTCAGAATCTTGCTGATCCAACTTGAAGATTCCAAAATGATAGATTCAATTAAAATAAATATCAACATCTAAAACATAATAGTTATATATTAAAGCTAAACAATTGCCAGATTATATAGAGCTATATTACTACTAGTATAAATAATTAAATGCTAAATAATTTGGCCCTAGAGATAGATGTGAAGCACCAGTTACACTACTAGATGGTAAGTGGAAGTTGCAGTTTTGTATCCTGCTCTGGGCCAATTCTTTCTTCCAGAACCTTCTAAAATTATTTANAAATTCATCCCTTTCTTAAATAATAATTTTATTTCCTTTAAGAAAGGGATGAATTTTCATTCTGTAGCTATGGTTTTATCAACATAAACTAAGAATATCTTGAGCATATTTAGCATTACATTACATTACATTAAAAGAGTAGAGAGGTTGTCTCTGTGTGCACAGACTTTACCTCTAAGAAATTAGAAGTGACGAAATTGAAATTAGAAGAGGAAATGATAGTAAGTAGGGAGGGAAAGAAAATAGGAAAGATTAAAGGAAAGTGTCAGATCATTGAGTGTCTGCATCATAATTGTTGAACAAGTAAAAATACAGTGACAAGACAAAATATGTTCAGTAAACAGCATAAAAACAAACATGACAAGTTTGCACATGTGGGTGAATGTGTACAGCAAAGGGGGGTACAGACACAATGTTTTAACAATTACAAAGTACGCGATTTGTGACCACTTTATATATATACTTTATACAAATACCGACACTCAATAAAGGAGTGGAGTATCTATCTACCTTCTCAGCAATACTAGCTACTTAATAATAAACCACACACACCTGATTTGTATTTGCCGAGTTATTTTCTTTGTGCAAATGTTTTCGGCCAATTTATATAGGCCATCTTCAGGCTTTAACGTTGTTCGTTCGATGGAACCAATAGTTCAAAATTCATTTGAATTTGAACTTTTAACAACGTATGTGTATAATAAATAATTAAGAATAATATCAAAACTTGTTGCAACTTAACAATAACATGAAAAGCGTAAATTAAAATAAATATATGATAAAGTGTAATCTAAAATCGCGTTTCAATTTAACCATGAAACAACAAAAAACAAAACAAAAATTTTAACAACTTTCACTGAGTTTGAACTACTGAAGCCTAAAAAAACTCCAGATCATAAAAATGTTTATGGATTATTAAAACCCATACTTTTCTCAATTTTATATTTCCAAGCCATTGGTAATGCTTTTGCATCTTTTGCATTTAGGCATCTGTCCTAAATGCAAAAGAGCAATTGGGTATAAAACGCACAAAAGAATGGTTAAACAAGAGTCAATTAGTATTAACAAAAGCAGATAAAACCAAACAAATGGTCATTATGGAAAGAAAACACTACAATAAAGAAATGGAGAAGTATATCAAAAAAACCGAATGTGAAGTTGTAGATGAAAACATAATTTCAAGCACGGATAAAAAGGTTAGAAAGATTGAAAAAACACCACTGTCGTCCGTCTTAACGTTCCTGAAAAGAGCACATAACCCCAATCCACAGATGTCTAGATTATTCGCATTCGCGAAAACGCACAAAGAAGTCAGGCCTGTGGTAGAGAAGAATAACGCACCAACGTACACACTGGAAAAACGTTTAAAAAAATAGATAAGTACAAAAATGGAAGATAATAGTTTTGTGACCCATGATCCAACTAAAGTAATAAAAGAAATACGAAGCTTAAATTTAATGAACGATGAAATAGGAACTGTGATGGACTTTGAAAATCTGTACCCCTCCATAAATCTAACATCGTGCTTCAACGAATTAATTGAATTCTTAATACAACAAAATCAAGAAGTGGGAAAATTCATAGAAAACTTGCAAGATTTGGCAAAACTGATTTGTTTTCATTCATTTTTCAAATTTAATGGAACGATATACAAGCAAACGAAAGGAGTTCCCATGGGAAGTCCTATGTCAGGACTCCTATGTGAACTTGTAATAAGGAAATTGGAAAAGAACATCCTCAAGGATTTCTCTGATAGCATCGTAATATACAAACGCTACATTAATGATATATTAATAATTTGGAAAAATGACCAACGCATTAATGATTTCTTAACAGCAATCAACAACAATGAGCATGGATTGAAGCTAAAATTAGAACAAAAAAGCCGAAAGAACATTTCTTGGATATTAACATGGAATTCAAACTAGGAAACATATAAACGAGTGTACATTTGAAACCAACACACACTCCTTTATATATACCTGCATGGTCAAAAGACCCGTATAAATATCAATTATCTGCGTTTAAGGCACTGATCAAAAGGGCCTTCTTGTACTGCACCAATGTACAAGACCAGGATAAAGAAATTAATAGAATTCAACAGGTAGCAAGGAGTTTAGGATACAGAAAGTCCACAATCAAAGGCCTTGTAAAAACCTACGGTAAACAAAAAGCTACAAATGCAAAACATAACAACAATACTACATTCAATAAGTTCACATACAATGAACAAATGAGGACGGTGGTGAAGGAGTTAGGAAAATACAAAAACGCAAAGATAATCTATAAATGAGCACCCAATATTTATAGATTATTAAGAAACGACAAGGACAAAATTAAGTTGGAATAGCAACCGGGTGTGTACAGTATTCCCTTTGAGAACCAACAGTTAGGTATTGAGAAAGACTATATAGGAGTAACCAGAAGAAACCTGAAAGTACGAGTAAAGGAGCACAAATATAGTATAAATAAAAAACTGAGTAGCACGATATTAGCAAGTATGGCACAGTCAGACGAATCAGTAGTCAAATGGGATGAAGCCAAGATTATTAGGATGGGGCACTCACCTTCCATTGCAATGGAAATAGAGAAAATAGAGATTTACAAAAGTAAGATGAAAAACAGATGCCTAAATGCAAAAGATGCAAAAGCATTACCAACGGCTTGGAAATATAAAATTGAGAAAAGTATGGGTTTTAATAATCCATAAACATTTTTATGATCTGGAGTTTTTTAGGCTTTAGTAGTTCAAACTCAGTGAAAGTTGTTAAAATTTTTGTTTTGTTTTTTGTTTTTTGTTGTTTCATGGTTAAATTGAAACGTGATTTTAGATTACACTTTATCATATATTTATTTTAATTTACGCTTTTCATGTTATTGTTAAGTTGCAACAAGTTTTGATATTATTCTTAATTATTTATTATACACATACGTTGTTAAAAGTTCAAATTCAAATGAATTTTGAACTATCGGTTCCATCGAACGAACAACGTTAAAGCCTGAAGATGGCCTATATAAATTGGCCGAAAACGTTTGCACAATGAAAATAACTCGGCAAATACAAATCAGGTGTGTGAGGTTTATTATTAAGTAGCTAGTATTGCTGAGAAGGTAGATAGATACTCCACTCCTTTATTGAGTGTCGGTATTTGTATAAATTATATATATAAAGAGGTCATAAATCGTGTACTTTGTAATTTAAAAAAATTTGTGTCTGATACCCCCTTTGCTGACACGCTCACTCACACATGCAAACTTGTCATGTTTGTTTTTATACTGTTTCACTGTACATATTTTGTCTTGTATTTTTACTTGTTCACTTTCCCTATATTCTTTCCCTCCCTACTTACTATCACTTCCTCTACTAATTTCAATTTCATCACTTTTAATTTCTTAGAGGTGAAGTCTGTGCACATACAGACAACCTCTCTACTCTTTTAATGTAATGTAATGTAATGTTATTCCATGTGGTTGTTAATCATGTCAGCTCCATGCAGTTTTCGATTAAGTATGTAAACCATTGTTTGTGTTCAAACTGTTAAATCAAACAATATATTCAAATATTAGAATGAGCTGTTTCATGTGAACTTCTACAAAGAGTTCCATTCAGTTGCTATTGGATAAACTTGAAGATGACTGACAGGCAGCCAAAAATGTTTATTAATCAAAAAAATTATTATGCTGGATAAACAAAAGTTTATGATAGTTATAAAAAATTTATCTTTCGGAATCACAAAAAATTCTGTAGCATTTTTGAAATTTAATTTTCACAAAAAAATATTATGACTTAATTATACTATTTGTCAATCACACTAAGAGTGTCAATTATCCAGTCTCTGATTATTTGAATTTTGTTATGCTGCATTGTTATGTTAACACATATTTTTTGCCCTGAACGCTGTTATATTATATGAAAAATGATCACAGGATCCAATTGGAATATAGCACAAGAAATATTGGAAGCAATTGGAATATATAATAGCATAATAGCACAATTGGAATATATAATAGCATAATAGCACAAGGAATATATAATAGCATAATAGCACAACTGGAATATATAATAGCATAATAGCACAATTGGAATATATAATAGCATAATAGCACAACTGGAATATATAATAGCATAATAGCACAATTGGAATATATAATAGCATAATAGCACAATTAAAATATATTGGTACTAGCACAAGAAATAAGGAATATAGAAGAGATAGCCAGTAATTAATCATGGATACACCAACCTTATACATAGGTTATGTGAATGGTACAAACGTACACAAGAAGTAGCAAATAGTCTGACGGAAATACCGAAAATTGAACGGAAAAAGGATAGAGAGAGTATCCCCCTCACTTATAACCCACATTTAAAATCATTATACACTGCAATTGGCAAGAAACGTGGGATCAATATAGCATACAGGAGATGCCCGTCCATTTTCAACAAACTACGTAATGGAAAAGACCATCCTAATCCCGACAGATTACCGAGCATTTATAATGTTCCTATAAGAAATGGCAGATGGGATAAGGAAATGATATATGTTGGTAAGATTAAAGGAGCATAAGTCTGACATACTACATAATAAATGTGCAATTGCCCTTTTGACTTATGCAACAGACCTGGATATTACAGCAAATTTTAACGAAGCTCAATCACCCTCACCACCCTGCATCCAGAACACCTCAAATGATTGGAGGCAATGGAAATATTTAAGGCAAGATGCAGGACTACCTGCATTAATTTTAAAGACGAGATGTCTCTTTCTATGGCGTGGTCTTACCGAACATTAGCATTTGATTTTCTATTGGATTTAAATTGAAACTTGTGCGCATTTTGAAACTCATTGTATTATTTGATATTTGAATGTCTTGGAATGCATGCGCATTTGGCATCCAGAATTGAAGACCTTTCAAATGAAGTTTGAAATTTAATGGCCAGCTTGGAACGAATATATGTAGAAGCCTGAGGAAGAGCACAAAAGGGGCATCAAAAACGTTCGCAACAATAGAGTATAAACGTTCCAGTTATTTGGTTTAAGTAAGTCAATTTTATATTCAACCCGGTGTGTTAGGAAACTAAATACTTTAAATTTACTGTAATTACTCACATATAGGACAAGGTGTGACTTTAAAGATCAAAATAAAATTAAATTTATTAATACAATTCTATTTTGTTTAATCACAAGTAAAATATCACACATTGTACTGCATTACAATGTGTACTAAATGCACACATTGTACTGCAAAAATTACTAGCATTTTAAACTTTAAGGAAAAATCTTGTAAAATCGACAACATAATTTGTTTATGTAAAACTAGACAAACGGAAACCATTTTTTCTTGCCAATTCTTAACAGTCAAATCCACTCTCCGTTGATTACACTTATGAGTTTCTCTGAATTCTGATTTTCAAATAATCATCTGTTTTCACATGGGAATGGATTAAAACTTATATAGGGCTCCTGTGTGATTTTGGAATTTCAATCTAAAAATCAATTCAAAAGCTTTGCTTTTCCTATATCTATTCATCTTTACTCCTGACAATATAGAAGAACGATTCAAATGACCTAGATAAAATACTTTTGTTTTCATACACAAGGGTGAGCATCTGGTAAAAAATGTGAATACACGGTTTACAAAAATTATTTGCAAACAACACAAAGAATCTTTCACTTGTGTGAATAAAATGACCTAGGAATTTGAAGCTGTGATAAATTAATAAAAACCTCGTCTTATATGCGAGTAAATACAGTAGAGCGTCGATTATCCGAAAGAATTCCAGTCAGCAAATTTAAATTTTCACCAGTGCTGTGGCACTGCAATCTTTGGCTATGTCTTGGGCTACTCAAATATTTTACGTTTTTGATACTAAATTAACTTCTGAAGTATAATTTTTTATTGTTTTTATATTTTTCAATATATTTATTTTGTTTGTACAAAATAAAAAAATAATTTTTAACGAT
>NW_019385249.1:65256-69598 GCF_000671375.1 Centruroides sculpturatus | reverse complement strand
ATAGTAAACTTCTTTTGCACTGTAATTGGTTAATTTATATGTCTGTTATTAGATCGACCTATAAAAACAATTGCTAGAAATATTCCCGCGAAATGCCACGCCCCCGAAGGCCACCACACGGAAGTATGTAAACAATCGCTACAAAATCGCGTGTTTTAATCTTTTTTTCCACTTCTAATTTGCTAATAATAAGTCGCTTGAAATTATTTAGACGAATAAACATGTTTTCAACACCATTTAGCAATAAATATCGCCAAAAAACGCCACCTTTCAAACTGTCAATGTTAAGTCTATGGGAAACTTTTTTGCCGTTTATTGGCTTTAAAAATCCTGTTTTTACGCCTTTTATGCTCTAATTGGTCATTTCTATCATGACTGACTCTATATCAACCAATAAGCTTTCCCTCAAAACAAGAAGTCAGATCGGCCCACCTCCGTTAGTTGCGCGAAAAAAATTACACCGTTAGGCGCGCAGGGTACTATAGTACCCCACTGATTTTCATTGTAAGTCTATGCAAAACATTTTTTTCGTGCAAATTTGAGATTTTTTCTGTGCGATCTTCACACCATGGAAGGAAGGTACTGAGGGCATCATTTTTCAGCACTAAAAATATTAAAAAATACACGCGTTTAAACACGCTGGGGGTTCTATATCACCCCGTGCGCCTAACCGTGGGTAATATAGTTGCCTAACTGACATGCTTTAAAGATCTCCAATGCCTTTATATCTCTAATATGATCATTATGCCAGGTATAATATATCAACCTTGCACAATCAAGTTTAGCCTCAACATTATTGTCAGAGAGGATATGGACAGAGTGGTGGATGGTTTCATGTTGTTGATATCATATTTGTGCTCTTTTAGGCACTGCTTGAGGAATCTTTTTGTAGCATCTACTT
The DNA here is from genome assembly GCF_000671375.1 of Centruroides sculpturatus. Taxonomy (NCBI): domain Eukaryota; kingdom Metazoa; phylum Arthropoda; class Arachnida; order Scorpiones; family Buthidae; genus Centruroides; species Centruroides sculpturatus. The sequence continues at coordinate 68,697 of NW_019385249.1, read as the reverse complement.
GAACTGGGTCTCTGTCAAATCTATCATCCTTCAAGGATATCCTATAAATCCCAGTCACCCTTTCTTTGTTTATGGCGTCTTTTCCATTTCTTTGTAGTGTATATATAGTGGAGTTATGCCTATAAATAATTTTTTTCTTTTTATTTAATTAAGCATTTATTAAATTAGGCAATTTTATTTTTCTTGGTTTTTTATCTATATTTAATACAGTGGTACCTCGGTATACGTCTGCTTTAGAATACATCCAATTCAGAATACGTCCTGTTTGGACAAAACAAATTTTGCTCGGTATACGACTTTTGTTCGGTATACGACGTAATTCAATTATACGCGCCATCTATGAACAAGTAGCACTATTGGTGTACTAGACCAGACTACACGTTCGCAGTGCAATGGTTTATAACTTTGTTAAATTTCTTCTGATTTTAATTTTTAAGTAAAATTTTATTATTTTTATTAATCACGAATTGCAAAAAGGCAAATGAAAAGCGATAGAAAACTAAAAAAATGACTAGAATTACAATGGAACTGAAAAAAAGAGATTGTTGAGAAATATGAAGGTGGCATGCGTATTCGAGATTTAACTGTTGCATACCGTATTCCAAGAATGACGATATTGACAATCGTAAAAATAAAGACATTATTAAATCTGCTAACGTTGCGAAAGAGGTTGAATCAATTTCTAAACAGAGACTGAAGACATTAGATCATGTCGAGAAATTGCTTTTGCTTTGGATAACTGAAAAACAGTGCTGGAGACAGCGTATCAGAAGCAATTATTTGCGAGAAAGCTAAAAAGATACACACTGATCTCACGAAAAATCAAGCAGGAACTAGCCAAAAAAGCGAGGTGTTTAAAGCCAGCCATTTTTTTTACATGAGAATGGATTAATCATTTTTATATTACTTCTTATGGGAAAGGTTGGTTTGGTATACGTCCAATTCGGTATAAGTCCAAACATCGGGAACGGATTAAAATCGTTTACCGAGGTTCCACTGTATATAGCAAGTTTCTCCTGTAAGTAAATTCATTAGTTTTAACAGATCATACAAAGAAAGTTCAGATAAATTATGTACTGTTCATAACTGATCTTGAGAAATCTTCAGTAAATGTCTTACTTTCAAACAATAAATTGATATTTATTCTGGGTTTTGTTTCATTTCTATTACAGTTTCATTTTCAAGCATATAATATTGCATTTTTTCAGACTTATCATACAGGAAATTAGGAAACAATATGACTGAATTTTATATTAATTATTTATATTTAGCATTCTAGAATATAAGTACAGTACATCGTCTACATATCGAGCATACCTTATCATTTGCACTTTATACTTCGGCAACACTGCATTTTCAAGCGTTGCTAGTATCATTTCACATAGTGTACCTGCAAGGGGGCTGCCCATAGCTACCCTTTTTTGTTGTGTGTAGGTAACACCTTTGAAGCTAAATAGCGCAGAGAAAATGATAAGGTCCGCCAATTCTAAGATGTATTTTCCTTTCTTTCCTGGAGAAGGGATCTTGCTCAATAGTATATCCCTTAGATGACAAAAACATGGTTCCAGTTTAACGGATGGATATAAGGCTTTGTAGTCTAACACTGTCATATATTTAACATCCTGCGAGTTAATATTAGCCATTTTGTTTAAAACCTCTAATGGTTGCTTGATGCTGTACAGATTGTTAAGGGATCTAAAGGCGGCTATACACGATGGGTTAATCCTCAAAGGAGTAACCATGCATGCCTGATTTTGAGTCATTCCTGGAAGTGTATGGGGAAAAATTTAACAGTTTCAGCGAACTGTACCGACCACCTGAGTAGAATTGCCCATATTCATTAGGTTAATCCTCAAAGGAGTAATCATGCATGCCTGACCTTTATAATTCTTGGTAGTTTATAGGGGACAATTTAACAGCTTCGGCGACCTGTACCGACCACCTGAGTAGAATTGAAAAACCATTTGATTTTCCTGGCGCAGTGTCAGACTGCGCAGGCCGACCTAAACGTGTGTGAGAACAATGTCTCGTGAATGTTTGGAAGAATTATTTTCTATAACCTTATTAACTTTTATTATTTATAACCTAATAAATTAATTTTTCAGGTTATAAATTATTTTCGGATCAAAAATTTCTTGAGTAAATTAAAATTATAAATAATTTTAATATTTAGAAAACTTCTCAATTCATTTCTTCCGTTTTCATAAAACATCTCGATACTCTTTATCATTTTCTTCTACATTTTAAAAAATTTATTGTTTTAATATCCAAGTAAATTAAAACATGACAACTTAAAATAAGACAAAGTTTAATAAATTCTTTTTAATTATTAAATTATAAAATTAATTTGCGATAATAATGTTTACAATTTGTACTAATATCGGATGTGGTTGAGAATTATTAATATATATTCGTCTATAAAATTTAATCCATGAATTTTTTTGGTAGTAAAATCGACTTGCCATTGTCTTTCGCTGATAATTGATGCTTTTTAACATAATCTATAGCCCAAGATTTCTCTTGAAAAATTAATTTTGTGATCTGAAATAATTCCATTAAAAAATTATTCGTATGAAAAATTAATTTTGTGATCAGTGCTACCCAAACCACTACTACTACTATTTACACCATAGACTTCTATGCATACTTTTTTCCCGCGAGTTTTAATAGAATTTGTTGCCAATAAACATCAGTGGCATAATAATAAACACAATGACGTAGCGAACATAACTGGTGTCCGGGCCGCGACACTATATTGGCACCCCCTCCCCCTCCAGAAACAAATTTTGTTTTTCTTGGAAACCATTTGGCTCCCCTCTGCAAGTGGCGCCCGGGGCAAGCTGCCCCACCCTCTGCTGAGAGGTTTTCTTCGTTTGTGGGCGATAGGAAATTCGGAAGTCCCTCAAGGACAGGCAGCCTCAAAGGATTAACTTATCGTGTATAGCAGCCTTAAAGGTTATACTACTTAGCAAGATCCCTTCTCCAGGAAAGAAAAGAAAATACATTTTAGAATTGGCGCACCTTACCATTTTCTCTGCGCTATTTAGCTTCAAAGGTGTTATCTACACACAACAAAAAGGGGTAGCCATGGGCAGCCCCCTTGCAGGTACGCTATGTGAAATGATAATAGCAATGCTAGAAAACGCAGTGTTGCCGAAGTATGAAGCACAAATGAAAATGTATGCTCGATATGTAGACGATGTACTTATATTCTGGAATGGTAAACCCAACATACAGAGATTTATATTTAGATATTAATATTAGTTACAAGTATTCTTGTAACTAATATCAATATACAGTGACTTTAATATCAATAAATTGACTTTACACTGCATTTGTTTGAAGTTTAATAATAATAATTATTATTATTAAACTATTATTATTAAATTATTATTATATATTAAAAATTCACGTATTCCAAGAATGACGATATTGACAATC
>NW_019385249.1:47910-64679 GCF_000671375.1 Centruroides sculpturatus | reverse complement strand
AAAAATGGCTGGCTTTAAACACCATAATAATAATTTAATAATAATAGTTTAATAATAATAATTATTATTATTTTTTGTTTCTAAATGAATTTTTGTTCCTCTTGTCTTCTACAATTCTACTGCTTTTGCCTTCCACCACCCCATTTTAGTCTTCTATCATCCCCAAGGAAGCAGTAACACCCACATTAGGAATCACTACACTAAATCAACACTTGATCAATATTTCTTTTGTCAATATACAATTTATAATCATTTATGCTGTATCTACTTGGAGAAATACCTATATAAAACCATTTAGTTATTAATTTATTATATACTTTTATGCAAACAGAAGTAATGTTTATTTAATTGGTTTCTAATATTAATGCAAACTGGAGCTAGTGTACAATTGTACTTTTATTAATAAAATTTAATTGAACTGAATTATTTGGGAAAATGTTGAATCTTACTATTAAATAAATTTAATTATAATATATGCAAATTTTACTTTTAGTTAACAAGCTCTTTATACCAATTCCCCGGTAGCAATTCAAGGCAAATTTTTATCACATTTTAAGTAAAAAAGCTGAATGTTGTGATAGATTTTTATTTTGTAAATATTTTAATAGCTTTAATTATCCTTTTTTCTTTTATTAAACACTTCGTCTCATACTTCTAGAAATCCATTGTGATTTTTTTTCCTACATATTAAGTTAAGTATTTCTTTGCAGTTTTTATTAAATCCTTCATGTATACAGAATCTTATCTTCACTTATCAAGTTTAAATTTTAAGTACTTCTACAAAAACTTGTTTTTTTTCAGCACACAAATAATCATTGCCACAGTTTTTTTTATCTTTTACTTTTTAGGGCTAATTAATATGCTACATTTTGTTTACACATAGAGGAGTTGGCAATCAATAATGTTTTTCATGTGCTTCACCAATGTATACTTGTAAATAAAAATAAAATATATTGTTAAGTGTATAAGGATTTTAAAACTTTTTCTTATTATAATCTCTATAAACAAAAGTAAAACTGGTTAAAGACTACATAAGATTTTAATAAATGTTTTTGTTACAAAACAACATTTATTAATATTTAAAAAATTAATCAATAATAATTTTATAAAATAATATATTTAATACATTTAAACTGAACAGATTATTTTACCAATATATGAATAAATCAAGATATTTAATTTCACATTACTTACAGCTCTATGTGGTGAATGAGAAGCTCCTAATGGAGAGGTTTGCATTCCCACCATTACAGGATGAACTTGACCAGGAGATCCTACTCCTATTTGTTGTTGTCTTTTTTGTTGTTTCATTCTATATTCTTGTAAAAGCATACTGTGTTGGCGCGTTTGTTTCCTTACCTATTTAATAAAAAAAGCATTTATAGGTAATCTATTAATTTAATATAATTTATATTGAAACTTGTAAAATAATATTTAGTCTACAGATAGGTAGATCATTACTTCAGAAAAATTTTTAAATTATAATTGTTAATTAACCCAGTAAAACTGACAACAAATATACTATTTTCATCTGATAGCAGATAACAAGTACAGTAATACCCCGACTTACGCTACCACGGAGTTACGCGATTTTCAATCTCGTCGATTCGTCTTTTGTTTGGGCGCCATGCAATTCTTGCTTACTCACTCCCCAAACACTATTGTTCAGCTTACATGTTCGGACGTATAGCTACAATTTACTTTATGTTATTTATTTCTGTGTTTGTTATATCTACGGAGACTCGAGAGATTCTACTATGTCATCCAAATGAAGTAGAACTGATTCTTCTGCATCAAACAAGAAAACAAAATCTTTATCTTTGGAATGTAAAGTTAACATTATTAAAGACTGCGATACAAAAATGAATATTTGTGAATTGGCAAAGAAGTTTGATCTACCGGAATCGACGGTCAGAACAATTATAAAAGGTAAAGAAAAAATTTCTCGAAGCTGCGAAAAATGCTCAATCTTTTGATTCAAGCATCATTCGCAAATGTCACGGTATTACCGCTGAGATGGAAACAATGTTAAAATTATGGTGTGATAATCAAGTTAATGTGAAAATATAATTTGTTATAGATATGTATCATCTAAGATTTTATTAAACATTTTTTTCTAAATTATAGGTTTTCTTTAGTCTCAGACCCCAATTAAAAATTATTTGTATGTATTTATATGGAAAATTATACCCCAACTTATGCAAATTCGACTTACGCGGTTATCGCTCGGTCCCACCTATCGCGTAAGTTCGGGGTATTATTGTACCACTATCTGAAAACAAGTTTCTCCTTCAATTGTCATAGCTCTTTGAACAAAACTGTGAGGATCGTAGGTCCGACTTTATGCAAATTTCAGAAAATTCATAAGCCTATTTATCCATTGCAATCTTAAAGAAAACATCACACAGGAAATGGATTGAATGACATCCTTTTCTATCAACAACCAGGAAAGAATTAAACAACCCAGTGTTAAAGGAGGAGAAAGTCAATTGTCGACTTGTGAATAGAAGAAAGCATACAAGACTCAGACCAAATATGGTAATGACAGCTGAATGTAAGTGATGTTATAGCATCATCAAATGGGATCCATGACCTCACACCTGCAGATTCGTCATTACAATCACCTTATGAGTTTTCCCAGGCTAAATCAATAAAAGGGAGGCGAGAACTCAAGTAGTGGTGGACTACATCAGATGCCATATACAGGCCATACATCATACATCTCCAGCCACCCTGTTCCAGCAGATATCTTCACACTTGCCATAGCCAGTCTGAAATATCCCAAGACGCCATATGGAACAGACTCCTTCCAAGTCTCCCTCCTTGCTATTATCATAGATGATGATGGCTTGAATCACCTTATAAAAAAAAAACATTGATCAAGGCTCACCCTCCATAAATACAGAGAACCACATCTGTTTCTGAGGTATTTCTGTAAACTCTCTCTCAAGAGTGAATAGCAGATAGAATGCAAACAGAGCATATAGATATTTAGTCATGTCACATTAGATGTATATTCTGTATTTCTGTGTACGCTTAGATTTAGAAGTTTATATTAAACTTATATTTTTATTCGTTAACCTGGCTACCTGTCGCTATCAAACCTGGGACACTTTTCAACTTATTCACTGACCTCCCCACTTGATAATTTAAGACCCTCCTATTTCAAACCATCCAGTGATCCCGAGACAGGTTTTGCCAACCTGAGGCCAAAGAAGGCTTAGGAACCCCCTACCAATGACGTAATCTCACAAAACCCTTCATAAGAGCTGTCCATAAATTACGTAATATAGATAAGAGCAGGCAAGTATGGAGCTAATTATTACAGTTTGATACATTAAAAGGAAGTGGGAAATGTTTAAAAAATATTGATATTATGTAATGCTAGAGCAAAAACCATGGGTAACAGAATGATTCATTTTTGTGTCCAAAGGGTTAAATAATAAACTGTACTGTTTTTGTCACTACTTTGTATGTTATATATGTAATTAATAAAATAATTTAATTACATTTGACAACAAAAAAAATGTTTTTGAATGTTTCCTTTATTTCATGAGTGAAATCTTACTAATTTTGGGGTGAGAAAATTGAATATGACAAAGAAAAATTTTTATTAGCTCTAGTTTCTGTGGTATANACTTGACAACAAAAAAAATGTTTTTGAATGTTTCCTTTATTTCATGAGTGAAATCTTACTAATTTTGGGGTGAGAAAATTGAATATGACAAAGAAAAATTTTTATTAGCTCTAGTTTCTGTGGTATACAATAGATGATTTTAACAGCATAAGAGAAAACAATACATTTTAATTACATATGCTAACAACATTGAAAGTGCTTTTGAAATTTTTTAAAATTACGGTAACATTCTAAGAGTTCTGAATTAATAGAAGAATACCTGGCAGATGGTTCGGTGTGAAGAGAATCATGTGGTGACTTCATGAGATCGTTTTCTTTTGGCTTGCCTCTTCTGAGTGCGTTCTGGTGCATCCCTACACACAGACCAGCAGTAGTCTGCAAGCATTGCTTCATTCCAATGGCCGTGATGGCTTTGTTCCAATACAGAAATATCCTGGTGGAATCTTTCCCCATGTTCATCACTGACAGCTCCACAACTAGGAGGAAAAAGTCTAGGTGGGAATGGAGAAAATGGATTTTAAGGGACATGTTGCATCCAAGTTGATGATATTTTTCCAGAAGTATTGTCACCAACTGAGTGTAGTTATAGTCTCTTTTGTTGCCTAAGAATCCATGAATAACTCCCTTTAAGGCTTCCCAAGCTTCCTTTTCTTTTCCCTCCAAAACTTGATCAAATGAGGGATCCTTCACAAATTTTCGAATTTGTGACCCAACAAAAATACCTTCCTTAACCTTTGCATCACTCAATCTAGGAAATTTGTCTCTTAAGTACTGAAATGCCTGTCCTTTCTAGTTCATGCCTTTGACAAAAGTTTTCATTAAACTCAGCTTGATGTGAAGGGGTGGAAAAAGATCTTTTGGGTCCATGAGAGGCTCGGCAATGATATTTTTCTTGGTGGAGTCAAGATAACTTGCAGGCCAGTCCGCTTGAATGTAATGTGATTTACTATCCTACTGTTCCACATACATAAAAAGCAACAGTATTTAGTGTACCCCAGTTGCATTCCTAAGAGTACAGCAATGACTTTTAGATTGCCACATATTTTCCACTTGTGCTCAGCATAATTGATTGAGTCAAGCAGGGCTGTCATGTTTGCATATATATATATTCTATAATAGAGTGTAGTTTTATTATATACTGATCTGAGGAGTTTTACAGGAAAAATAGAAATGAAAATTTGAAATAATTGAAGATGCACTACAGTCAACCCCCCTATAACACTGTTGATTATTCCGTTTTATATGAATTCCATGTTGTACGAGTCACTTAGATTTTACAAATAAGTAAGCAGTTCACAGCCTGGCACACATATATTGTAAAATCTAAGTGACTCGTACGACATGGAATTCATATAAAACGGAATAATCAACAGTGTTATGGGGGGGTCGACTATAAATAAGAATGGAACGATCTCGCTTAGATGGATAGTTTTTTCAAAAATTTAGAGTTCACTTTGTATTGATTTTATTAGTATATGGCAAATAAAGTGACCCCTATTTAGAAGTTACAAACACGAAGAAAACACGGGAAACTCCACGTGGTCAGCCAGTTGTTCAGACTCAAACCCACCACCACTACTAGTGTTTAGAGTTTTTATCCACTTTTTCACTGCTAGACATTGCATTTAATAATAAAATACGTTGAAAGATTTTACAGCAATTTATTAATTAGATAGATGATCTTCATAAAGAGAAAACCAGTTGAATATATTCTTAATTATTGCCAGAATTTATCATAATTTTCAAAACATATTAAAGAGATTACATTAATAATCTCTATTTGTTTAGTTAAATCCATACCCATTAAATTCCTTTACAAATTGCCATTTGTCATCTGTAGCAACTGAATCCCATTACATTTAATGAATGACTAATATGTCTTATACATTGTTTAATTATGTGCCATCTCGGCAATTATCTGCCATGCCGATAGTCCATTATATTTCAAAGAACAAAAATCCTTCTTCCTTTCCAAGATATACAATAAATGAAAGACGATAAAAAGTAATTTCGAACATGTCAGCTCCGACCCCGAAGACAATACTCGGATTACTCCGGTATCGGAATAATCACCGTCCGGTCTTACATAAAGAAAAATTAAATTAATTTATCGTTTTAATTTTATTTTTTAAATTTAAATAATTTTATCGTATAAAATATTAAATTTTTTTTTAATTTTTTTTTTACGAAACCAGCCGATAGTCGGGAAGAAAATTTACACAAACATTCCGTCGTTTTCGTCCGACAGGTGGCGTAGACGGAATGTAAACAGAAAGAGGAAGGTGGACGACGACATGCCGCATTTTATGTCCGTCGGCGAGTGATGTCCACCGTTCGGTGCTACGTACGAAACTTCTGAAAGGGTAAGTACCAAATTCGATTTATCATCTCGGATCAAAAGAGAAGCGGTAGAAGATCGATCGGTAAAGACAATTGTAGGACTTCGGTAGTGTTTAAAGGGGATCGATGAAGAGAGAGCGATCGACCTACGTTCTTAGAAAGAGCGGTCGAGGTCGAAGACCGTCGGATCTAGCTTATAAACGAGTCGAGCCATCTTTTTTTTTTTTATTATTATCATTTCAGTCGCCGCCGTCGACCGGACCTGTTATCGTCGAAGATGGCCACCTTGACGGAAAACGTCGTCCTGGCTCGTACCAGAGCTCAAGATCTGAAGAGCGTCAGGAAACTTAATTGTTGGTGTGTATTTTTTTCCCCCTTTTGTAATTCGTTTTCTTTTAAAATCTACCACCGAAGTCGATCGCATCGATTTTTTTTTTTTTTATATAAATTTAAAGTGACGAACGTGTCTTGTCACTTTCTCCCGCGAGAAATGTTCGATTTCACCCGCGTACCAGCTCGTGACATTTAGCAGAAGAACGATTTTAGCCATCCGAAAATGGCCTTTTTTAATATTTAAAACAGTAAATTTCACCGAATGAAAAGTTAATACGGGTGAAAAGTAACGTAGGTGAGTGTTGTAACGGGTTACGTTTAAAAATCCGTACGTCCTAATTGGTAAAACCCGTATAAATTACAACGTCTCGGTTCTTTTTTTTTAACCCGTATACGGGTAAATCAGAAGAGCGTGTTTAAAAATCTATAAAACTCTTTAACTGTCAGCAAGAATTGATTACTTTCGAGGATTTTTCCTACTGCATTATGTCTAAAAAAGAAACGTTACTGCAGCTTTCCAACGTTGGTAATGCCAAAAAAAACTTTCTTGACCATTTAATTTTATTTTTTGGTTGCAGTTTTTCGTTTCCCGGATGGTCCCCGAGGGTTTAAATTTGAAATTTATATATTTAAAAAAATTTTAAAATTCNTCTATAATAGAGTGTAGTTTTATTATATGCTGATCTGAGGAGTTTTACAGGAAAAACGCCAACAAAAATTTGAAATAATTGAAGATGCACTATTTTGTAATGAAACATTTTTTTACAAATTTTACTATAAAACCTTTCTCATATATTTTGTATTATTTAGATTACGTCAATCATTTTAAATTATAATTTAAAATGAATAAAAGTTTTAAATCTTTCGCAGACCATATTTTAGCTTTTGTGGACCACTGGTTAGGAACCACTGCTCCAAAGCAAGAGCTAATCGGTCATTTTAATAGTGATTTTTGAATTCAGCAGATGGAAATACATAAGAATATGCTAATTTTGAGCCCAAAACAAAATCATTGTTGTCCAGTGTTATCAGTACACCAGCTGTATATTATTCCTTAGTACAATTAAGGAGATTGATTAAAAATGTGTGTTATGTAATTTTTGGAGGGGTTATGTGCAAAAATGTTACAGAGCATTACAGGAGATGAAATGGTAGTTAAAAGGTACGAAAATAGCATTATGTAATTTAAAATTAAATTAAAAGTAAACAAATTATTTTAATAATTTACATTATTCTTTACATAGGAAAATGATAAAGTTTAGAAAAATCTTCTATGGTATTTTATGTTGCATTTTATAAAATATACAATATAAAATAGATTTAAAATAAACTTTTTTATATTAATTATATTATTTTAAACATATTTTCATTATAATATTCTGTAAAATATGTATTGCATAAACAAGCTTTACAAAATAAACATTTAATGAAGATCCTACTGCTAATAAATCTTTTTATTTTTCTTTTTTTTATGATTAGAAAATGAATTTATCTTCTCTTTTATTTAGATAATTTTCGATATTTTAAAAATTGATATTTAAATGACTGCATGTAAGGAGTCAATTCTGATCCATTCTATTTTATTTGGGGATTATTTTTAGTTTGTTATTCTATTTATTTCGGAGCATTTTATTTCATTATGGATAGACTATTGCACCTCACCCTGGAAAAATTCAAAATTAACTCACCTTACTACAACAACTGCTGGCAGTAAATTATAACGTCATCAACCCCAAAATGACAACTCGGGGAGACTTCCACAGGAAGTTAAAAGAATGATCTCCTACTCCCAAATTGTCATCAGAAATGCATAAAACAATTATAAAATTACTTGTAAAGGAGACAATGTGAATTAACAAAACTGATTACTAGAATGAATGAAGTGTTAATGATTAAGTATGTAAATAAGGTTGAGTGGGTGTATGCTTGTAATGACACCCCAACTGCACTATAAGGAGATGAATTGAAGAATCAAAAGAAGTTATGCTAAGGATTGAGTGGGACTGATGAAAGGCTGTAAGGAACCAAGTCCGAGCGTTATTTTTATTTACTTTTATTTTGCTTTTATTATATTTTGTTTGGGGCTTATGTTTAGTTAGGACGAAGATTTCCTCACCCTTAGAAAGTTAAAAAGAGAAGATAAAACCAACTCACTGACAACGAAAAGAAAGCGCCATAGCTAGCAATTGCACTCATGTGCACGCCCTAGTGGCAGATAGTAAGTCTGCACTGAAAAGGGGGGGAAAGACCCTACAGACTTTTAGGGACTTGTTAAACCTTAAAGGAAACATCCCGATAATTGTTCAAGAAAAGACTGTAAAAGGTTAACAAAGTATTGTCAGGAATTAAGCTACCAGATAAACAAGAAAAAAGTGAATGTTATGTGTAAGTATGTAAATGAGGGGAGTGTCTCACTTAGAAACTGGGACGTCACCTCATACTATAAATAGCGTAGCTCAAGTGAAGACGAGAGAGGTGAGCTCCTAAAAGGAATACGCGTTGGTCTGCTAGTAGCAGTGAACGAGGTGTCTAATAGGAAATAGTCCGAGGTGATTGCAGTTTTCGATTTGTGGATCGAGGAATAGGAAAGTCTTGAGTTGAGAAAAAGGTTCCTAGTATAATTGAGGTGACGGTTAGGATTTGTAGTTATAAGAAATTCTGTACCTTAAGTTAAGGATTGATTTTTGTTGGAATTCCAAGGAAAATAGTTCTAAGTTAGAATAAGTTTGGAGTTTTGTCGGGTTGACTTTTGGATTTTATTTGATTGAATAAATTTGTTGTTTGTTATAAATATTGTAAATAGTTATTCCTAGATCTTTATTAAATACTTTTATTGATTTTTGACTAACTTGTCTTTAATTTATTTCAGTGCACGCAAAAAGTCCAGGCCTGGCTAACTAACAAACGCGAACCCACGTAAAGTACCCGTTAGGTANTGAAAAGGGGGGGGAAGACCCTACAGACTTTTAGGGACTTGTTAAACCTTAAAGGAAACATCCCGATAATTGTTCAAGAAAAGACTGTAAAAGGTTAACAAAGTATTGTCGGGAATTAAGCTACCAGATAAACAAGAAAAAAGTGAATGTTATGTGTAAGTATGTAAATGAGGGGAGTGTCTCACTTAGAAACTGGGACGTCACCTCATACTATAAATAGCGTAGCTCAAGTGAAGACGAGAGAGGTGAGCTCCTGAAAGGAATACGCGTTGGTCTGCTAGTAGCAGTGAACGAGGTGTCTAATAGGAAATAGTCCGAGGTGATTGCAGTTTTCGATTTGTGGATCGAGGAATAGGAAAGTCTTGAGTTGAGAAAAAGGTTCCTAGTATAATTGAGGTGACGGTTAGGATTTGTAGTTATAAGAAATTCTGTACCTTAAGTTAAGGATTGATTTTTGTTGGAATTCCAAGGAAAATAGTTCTAAGTTAGAATAAGTTTGGAGTTTTGTCGGGTTGACTTTTGGATTTTATTTGATTGAATAAATTTGTTGTTTGTTATAAATATTGTAAATAGTTATTCCTAGATCTTTATTAAATACTTTTATTGATTTTTGACTAACTTGTCTTTAATTTATTTCAGTGCACGCGAAAAGTCCAGGCCTGGCTAACTAACAAACGCGAACCCACGTAAAGTACCCGTTAGGTACTGGCTCTTTCCGGAACGAAAATCGTTGTAGAGCGATAAGTTAAAAATAGTACTTTACAAGGCTTTCCAGTTCCAGTGACAACAAAGTTTTTTGATGACGGTTAGACAAATTAGTAAGATTCATTGTGCTTTTTTGATACTTTTTCATATTTTGCTTGTCGATTTTTGTGGAGATAGTTCAAAGATAGTTGTAGCTAAATTTGTAAGTCTCCAATTGTTGGGAAAGTTTCGAATATAATCTGTTTTGGTTTTTGATAAATTATCTTTATTTGCAAATTATTCTGTAACATTATTTCTTGATTGTACATATTTGGACTTTTCCTAATAATAAATTTTTTTTGCCTTATGTATAGTAATTTTTTTGGGTTTTGACATTAATAACAATTTTCATTTAATTTATTGCCTGCTCAAAATCCAGGTCTGGCACTTTTGAACCCTTCGTTTATGTAACACACCGTTAGAATATTATCTGAGCTTTAGATTTGATCAAATAAGATGTTACATGCATAATAAGTTCCCTTAATCCAGTTGAAAGATAAAATAAATTGATGAAAATTATGATAAATATTTTAATTCAAAATAATTAAAACAGCCAGCCAGTTATGCCATCCAAACCCCAAGCAAGTCTTTACTTCCAGATGTATTCAAATTTAGATATAACCATTCATGGTATATAATATTGGTCCAATTAATTATCGCAATTGTTTGGCTTAATATCAATTTGTTGGACTTTGGGAGGTTGTTATATATATATGTTTCCATTATATAGTAAACAAATTATTATAAAAATAAAGTCTCTATAACAGGATCACAACTCAGTTTCTTGTACTTATCTTCAGTCTGTTCACAATCACAACAAAGTAGATTAATGTTTTAATAAACATTTTGATCATAAGAAATTAAAGATAAAAAAATATAAATAAAGTTAACTTTTTTAAGACTAAATTTCATTAATTAATTAATTAAAAGCAAAATTTAGTCCATGCAAATAAATTTTGAAGCTATGATTTATATTTATCTTTCTATTTTCTAAACTTATGATGTTTGTGTATCATATTAAATTAAAATTCAAAATGCTACGTTTGTTTTGACAAAAAAGTACCATATTAAAATTCTTCAATTATAATGTTAAATAAACAACCTTATTATCAATTATACAACTTATATTAAAATTTATGACAAAATGAATTTCACAATTAAATAAACATTTGTTCTGTAATAAAGCAGGTAATAAAAATTAAATTTTAAATTACTTCTCTACAAAACTCATCCCAAACAAGGTATATTTACCAATGTTCTATAAGTTTGTAAGTACTCATGATAAAATTCCATATAAACAATAAAACTATTTACATAATACAGGTACCCCTTGTATAACATGGTAGCTATGTTCCAAAAAGTTCTGTGTTACACAAAACTGTGCTGTACAAAACAAAGGTCTAATAGTCATGAAAGTCATAGGGCTAATTAGGTTCCAAAAGTTAACAAAAGTATACTATTCTTTTTTGTTACTAAGAGAAATATGTTTGGTTCAAGTCCTTTAAATCCTCTTTCACTCCAATCAGGAACTAAACAGTAGGTGATTTGAAAAACAAAAAACTTCATAAAATTGACCAATAAACACTATTAAAAAAATACACATTAAAAATGATCTTGATGTTGACCTTTCATTTTAGGATTCAATTTCTACAAAACATTAAAAAGATTTTCGTAAACTTGCAATCTGATGAAATTCTAAAATTGAAACTTCTACAAAGATTCTTCACCAGGGGGAGGCTACAATAATCTACATTTACCAGCACATTTTCCTCAGTAGATATAAAGCCCAAAAATTTCCAAGTGGTAAGGATGGAAAGATAAACGAAGATGTCTGTAAAATCTGCCAGTTCCAATTTTAACTTTGTAATTTTAATTAAATATTTTTCTGTTTTTTATTAAAGGAATGTTTTTAAACTTGACAGCCAAGCAGCTCAGGTCAAGTCATCAATTAGGTATTCTGGAACACAAGAAGTGAATAAATGATGGTTATCAATTTTGGACAGACTACGTCTTCAAATTAATTTTCATTAAAAAGTTGTTAAAATTTACACATCATCATCCACGTCATATAATTGCACTTATTAACTAAAGTCCTCTGGTGGATTTTTTGGCAAATAAGGATCATCTGTGTAATCATACATCATCCCATGATTTTAATGTGTATTTTTTTTAATAGTGTTTATCAATCAATTTTATGAAGTTTTTGCTTCAAACTGCCTACTGTTTAGTTCTTGATTGGAGTGAAAGAGGATTTAAATGTCTTGAACATTGTTCATATTGTCTTGATTTTTAATAATGAAAATAATTCTTGGCTTATGTATGATTATAGAAATATGTTTATTAAAGCAATCAATAATTAACTAACAATCACAATTAAAAGTACTGCATTACACATTAATATTAATTTTAGTTAAATGAAAGCATTTTCTTTTTACAAAGTATTGTTGTCTGAGCATTTTTATCAATCTTGATCAGAAATATCAGTAACATCTTCATTTTTTATTTCTATCATTTAGAATTTTTTATGTATGACAAAATAAAAATATGCTATTCATTGAAAATTTGTTCTAGCAGTTCAGGTTTGTTCAATCAAGTACCAAGCAATTTTTTTCCCTAGGATTTGTGTTCAAATACCAAATTGTTTGAATTGAGAACAGTTTGAGTACTGAGATAACACTATATTTTGT
Organism: Centruroides sculpturatus; assembly: GCF_000671375.1. NCBI lineage: Eukaryota > Metazoa > Arthropoda > Arachnida > Scorpiones > Buthidae > Centruroides > Centruroides sculpturatus. The sequence continues at coordinate 52,002 of NW_019385249.1, read as the reverse complement.
TTGTCATTTTTTACAAATGATTACTTTACCTATGGCTAAAAAATGTTTAATAACACATAACTTATAACGGTTAAATAAACTTTACTAAATACGAAGAATAATCTATAAGAACAAAACCCAGTGACAGTTATAAAGACTAAAGTCTGAAAGCAACAATATTGTGAGAGACTGGACCTAATGAGTTTTGAGAGAAAATTCGTTTTTCATCTTTCGAAAAATTTTCCCATTTTTATTACCGGAGAATGATTGTATATCTCTCTCTCTCTGGAATCATTTCCTTTCCCAGAAAACTCACTGAATGTGTCACTGAAAACTAATAGAAAAAATTCCTGATGGGTGAAAAAGGATAACATGATTTGGAGGTGTAAAAAGTAGTGACTCAAGGACAAGGGAGTTGTTGAGACTTCACAAAAGCATGAATCAAGTGTCCCGAAAAAAGGTATCATATCCAGGATTTCATACTCTGTGTTGTTTGACAGCTTCAAACTCCCCGTATTATTTTATCCTTCAATTTTCCTTAGTTTGACCACCATTCTAGGAAAAGAAAAATTAACGCCTCCCCAACCACTCCAACTGACCAAGCAACAACAACCGACAAATGTCCAAACAAATCAGAAAGATCCGGAATCTGCACTATTATGTGCAATAAATGTTTATATACCAACTCATGGTTTCTTGTAAACTCTCTCGCTCTCGCGATCGTTATTTGATATCATAAAACTATGTATTCTCCTTTTTGTTGAATTAAATCGATTATTTTAATTGTTAACCTTGGATTCATGTGATTCACTTCTGATCCGTCTCTCAATCCTTCTCCATCCCAAATCCGACTGCCCACACACATGACCACTCGCGCAAATTCCAAATTTGCGTCCATTAAGGTTTCTGTGTCTATTCTGAAGACACACTGGTGTCAGTCCTGACGAGACTTTGAAGAGGTGCCACCCCTCTGGGTCACAATATCAACATATGATAGATAGGAAAGCTAGGACAAGGAAAAAAATTGTACTATCAGTTTTCATTAAAGTAAACCTGATGAAAGATAGAAAACGAGCTGAAAATTTCAATATTCTAAAATCCATGAGCAAATTTGAGTCAACATGCATGGTTACTTGAATAAAAAAAATATCAAATAATGGAGTTTGCACTTAAAAATTGTGAACTTTTGTTTGGGGATTTTCCAAATTCTTGAAACATGTTAGAACAATACCATGTTGTAGAAGTGCCATGCTGTATGAGAGATACCTGTATTAATCAAATTTTATAATAATATAAGTCTTCACGACTTGTGTATGTGTTAGGAAACTAATTCAAAACTATAATATGAAAGGAAAATATTCATAGATTTTCTTCTCAATGTAATCTATGCCCAGATAAGCAAATGTTATAAAGTAGCATGCTGTGCTGTAATATAAACCTTTCTCACGTCTGCATATTTCTAATATAGTATGCATATGCAATAAAGCTTAAAGAGTATTTAAGACAATAATTTGCCTCTTTTCAACAAAAAAAAATCAAATATGTATTTTTCAATATCCTAAAATATATTTCTTGTAATCTGTTTTGTTTGCAGCCCATATAAACTTAAACCTTGTTTATTTGACCCATGTTAGCCTTTGAGTTTGACATGTTTAATTGCTATAGGATATTTCCAGTAGTTGTTCCAGTACTTGATATGAATAACAATAAAGACCTAATGCTACACTTGGAAGTCCACAATATTAATGTGACAAGTCAATTAAGTGCCATCAAGTTGTAACATTGCCAAACTCCTTGATCTAGTACTTATTCTCTTTTCATTTGATCACTGAATATAATCTAAACTTAACTACTGGTATTACTATACAAAAATCTTCATAATAATTAAAACAAAAATTCTAGCAACAAGTTGCATAACTTTCCTGGCTTTTATGAGATTTTATTTTAAAAATAACATTTGTATTATTAATCAAAATAAATAAAAAAAAATTGTATGTATGTGCACCATTTGTTATGATATTTTGTTATAAGAACATTATATAATTTTAATTATTATAAAATAGCAAATGACTTAATTTTGAGAGTAGAGACGAGTTTTATAAAACACACAAAATTTTTTTGCCATTTTTTTTCCTTTTTCACTTTTTTCAATTCAGGAGGTCTTAAAACATAAAGATTTTATAAAAGAACTCTGACAGCCGAATGCAGAGACAGAGTTTATGTTAAACGACATTTATCAACAGAACGGATATTAGCTGGCATTGGCTATAAATATTGGCTGGCTAAACTGTGGTTTAAAATATGTTGCAAAGACAACGATCATCTATTTCATATCTATTTGTCCTCTAAACGAACTTCGGCAAAACATTGGCTGTTACTTTCTTCGCCATTACTCCCGTTTTAAAAGTCATTCGGCCAATCAGGTTATTCATTTGTGACGTCAGAAAAGATTGCCAGCTATATTCCGAAAGCTTCCAGAACATAAAAACTTAAGGCCATCAACAACCATTGTTCAGCAATTAATGACAATCCTTTTCCATTTTGACATTTAATTTCGTCACCAATATGGTTTAAAATATGAACAAATCCATATTTAGAAAATTTATACCAAATTTGAAAATCTTCTTTGGAATAGATTTTTAAGGAATTATTTTGACATTGTATTGTATTATTGTCTCCCTTCATAACTGTCAAAATGAATAATTTTAAATATTTTATTACTATTACATTTTTTTATTTCTATAAAAACATTTTGGTAATTATTAAAATTGTCTCGTTTGTTTAACAGAACTTTCTGACTAGGGGATTAACTACAATGATCCTGAAATGCATTAATGTTTTATAACGAGATAATACTTGAATTGTAAATAAATGCATCCGATTTAAATTAATTGTAGTTTTAAGTCTTCACCCATTTGAATATTGGAATTGGAACATTTAAAAGAAATTTAAAGTATTTAATTTTGTTATTTTTGCTCCAAGCATTTAATTAATGAATAATTTTGTTGATTTGTACCATTTACAACATTTATCAAAGGAACGATATCCATTTTTATCTAAACTTTTCCACGAACAAAGCTACCACTCAAATTAAAAAACCCTCTAAACTTGCTGTGTATGAGTCTAGGAAGTAGGTCAAATAACTTGTTTCTAATCATTGTCTACATTGTGGCAAGTGAGAAACACCATCTCTGCAATGAAATTTTTCTGAACAGTAATCTACCCAATCTGTAAACCACCGTTGGCCTCTAAACGTTGTCTCTGCAATCAGCTGTGAGGGTCAAATTTGACATGATTCCAATACTTTCCGTTGTTATGTATACATAAAGGCCAGGAAAGTAAAACAATAAAAGTATTCTTCTTTCTATGTTAAAATTATTAATTGTGAAATGACAATGATCAATTTGACAGAGTTAGGATTAAGATATCATATTTGCATTCTTAATATTTATTATAAATTTAAAGTATTTTATGCTTAATGAATGCAACTGTTCATGGATAGGTTTTATATTTTCAAATATTTCATCTTTCAAAATATTTTTAGATATTTATAATTTAAATGAAATAAATATTCTACTTATTAAAAAATAAAATCTATACCTGATCCAACTGCTTCTGTAATGTTGATTGTTCTTGACTAATTCTTGCAAGCTCTGACGCATCATGATCAGCTAATTCTTGATTATTTTTACGAAGTTGGCGTTGTTTCGCATTAAGTGCTTTTTTTAATTTTCTTAGTTTTCCAACTTCTGTTTCTAAATATTTTTGATGTCCATTTAAAATGTTTTGTTGCTGAAGTAACCACTGTTCATATTTTGCCTGCTGTTGTCTTTCCTGTTCTGTAACTGGTTCAGAAGGTGGCATCGGCGGTGGTGGTATTGAAGACATAGGAAAAGGAGGTCTTGCAATAGCTATTGCATTACCAATTAAACCTAGAAAATTAAAATATGTATATATTTTTAACCATTATATATTAACCAATCTTGAAAAATAAGTCAAAAACTATGGGAAAAACGTATTTGATTAAATATTTATCTTTTCTATTCATGCTACGTCTTCTAACCAAGTAAAATTATTTCAACTAACTTTCATTGTATTATGAGATTTAATAAA
>NW_019385249.1:40060-46762 GCF_000671375.1 Centruroides sculpturatus | reverse complement strand
TACTATGAATAAATTTATGTTACTAAATTATTATTATTAATATTAAAATTATTTTACTATGTGAAAATTTAAATCTAATTTGAATTTAAAGTAGGTACTATTTAGTTTGCGTAACTTCACTTAACCTGGCTGAATACAGCAGCAATCCGTTTAACGTCTGATGATGGTTGGCTCAACGTTGACGCCACATATTATACTTGTGGTTGGTTGTTGTTTATCTATGGTTGGCGCACGTGATGCGCACACTACCCTGCGCTATTTGGTTGATTCATGCAATCGTGCGAGTGCAGTCTTGTCTAGAATTTGTTGAGGGGTGACTGTGTTATAATATTATTAACTTAATTTCATATTTATTTATTAATTAAAATAATTATTGAATATGAGTGTTACTAATAAAAAAAAAAAATAGACCTCGAAAATCGAGAATTTCAAGATCGCTGGGAGATAGATTATTTATTTATTCTGAACCATAATGGTAAACCACAGTGTTTGGAATGTTTACAAATCATAGCTGTGTGTAAAGAATATAACTTGAAGCGCCATTATCTTTCCATGCATGAAAAAAAGTATCATTCGTACACGCGAGACATGAAAATACCACTAGTGAAAAAAATGAAAAAGCAGCTGGACCATCAAACGAATTATTTTAATCAAGAACCAAAATTTCAAGAAACATCTGTAGCTGCATCGTTTGAAGTTTGTTTAGAAATAGTAAAGACAAAGAAGCCATTTTTGGATGGAGAATTAATTAAAAAATGTTCCATAAAAATGGCTCAAGCATTTAATGACAACGAAATGGTAAGAAAATTTCAAACAGTATCACTTTCTCACCAGACTGCAAGCCGACGTGTAAACGNTTTGAAGCTATGATTTATATTTATCTTTCTATTTTCTAAACTTATGATGTTTGTGTATCATATTAAATTAAAATTCAAAATGCTACGTTTGTTTTGACAAAAAAGTACCATATTAAAATTCTTCAATTATAATGTTAAATAAACAACCTTATTATCAATTATACAACTTATATTAAAATTTATGACAAAATGAATTTCACAATTAAATAAACATTTGTTCTGTAATAAAGCAGGTAATAAAAATTAAATTTTAAATTACTTCTCTACAAAACTCATCCCAAACAAGGTATATTTACCAATGTTCTATAAGTTTGTAAGTACTCATGATAAAATTCCATATAAACAATAAAACTATTTACATAATACAGGTACCCCTTGTATAACATGGTAGCTATGTTCCAAAAAGTTCTGTGTTACACAAAACTGTGCTGTACAAAACAAAGGTCTAATAGTCATGAAAGTCATAGGGCTAATTAGGTTCCAAAAGTTAACAAAAGTATACTATTCTTTTTTGTTACTAAGAGAAATATGTTTGGTTCAAGTCCTTTAAATCCTCTTTCACTCCAATCAGGAACTAAACAGTAGGTGATTTGAAAAACAAAAAACTTCATAAAATTGACCAATAAACACTATTAAAAAAATACACATTAAAAATGATCTTGATGTTGACCTTTCATTTTAGGATTCAATTTCTACAAAACATTAAAAAGATTTTCGTAAACTTGCAATCTGATGAAATTCTAAAATTGAAACTTCTACAAAGATTCTTCACCAGGGGGAGGCTACAATAATCTACATTTACCAGCACATTTTCCTCAGTAGATATAAAGCCCAAAAATTTCCAAGTGGTAAGGATGGAAAGATAAACGAAGATGTCTGTAAAATCTGCCAGTTCCAATTTTAACTTTGTAATTTTAATTAAATATTTTTCTGTTTTTTATTAAAGGAATGTTTTTAAACTTGACAGCCAAGCAGCTCAGGTCAAGTCATCAATTAGGTATTCTGGAACACAAGAAGTGAATAAATGATGGTTATCAATTTTGGACAGACTACGTCTTCAAATTAATTTTCATTAAAAAGTTGTTAAAATTTACACATCATCATCCACGTCATATAATTGCACTTATTAACTAAAGTCCTCTGGTGGATTTTTTGGCAAATAAGGATCATCTGTGTAATCATACATCAGCCCATGATTTTAATGTGTATTTTTTTTAATAGTGTTTTTCAATCAATTTTATGAAGTTTTTGCTTCAAACTGCCTACTGTTTAGTTCTTGATTGGAGTGAAAGAGGATTTAAATGTCTTGAACATTGTTCATATTGTCTTGATTTTTAATAATGAAAATAATTCTTGGCTTATGTATGATTATAGAAATATGTTTATTAAAGCAATCAATAATTAACTAACAATCACAATTAAAAGTACTGCATTACACATTAATATTAATTTTAGTTAAATGAAAGCATTTTCTTTTTACAAAGTATTGTTGTCTGAGCATTTTTATCAATCTTGATCAGAAATATCAGTAACATCTTCATTTTTTATTTCTATCATTTAGAATTTTTTATGTATGACAAAATAAAAATATGCTATTCATTGAAAATTTGTTCTAGCAGTTCAGGTTTGTTCAATCAAGTACCAAGCAATTTTTTTCCCTAGGATTTGTGTTCAAATACCAAATTGTTTGAATTGAGAACAGTTTGAGTACTGAGATAACACTATATTTTGTTTGTCATTTTTTACAAATGATTACTTTACCTATGGCTAAAAAAATGTTTAATAACACATAACTTAAAACGGTTAAATAAACTTTACTAAATACGAAGAATAATCTATAAGAACAAAACCCAGTGACAGTTATAAAGACTAAAGTCTGAAAGCAACAATATTGTGAGAGACCAGACCTAATGAGTTTTGAGAGAAAATTCGTTTTTCATCTTTCGAAAAATTTTCCCATTTTTATTACCGGAGAATGATTGTATATCTCTCTCTCTCTGGAATCATTTCCTTTCCCAGAAAACTCACTGAATGTGTCACTGAAAACTAATAGAAAAAATTCCTGATGGGTGAAAAAGGATAACATGATTTGGAGGTGTAAAAAGTAGTGACTCAAGGACAAGGGAGTTGTTGAGACTTCACAAAAGCATGAATCAAGTGCCCCGAAAAAAGGTATCATATCCAGGATTTCATACTCTGTGTTGTTTGACAGCTTCAAACTCCCCGTATTATTTTATCCTTCAATTTTCCTTAGTTTGACCACCATTCTAGGAAAAGAAAAATTAACGCCTCCCCAACCACTCCAACTGACCAAGCAACAACAACCGACAAATGTCCAAACAAATCAGAAAGATCCGGAATCTGCACTATTATGTGCAATAAATGTTTATATACCAACTCATGGTTTCTTGTAAACTCTCTCGCTCTCGCGATCGTTATTTGATATCATAAAACTATGTATTCTCCTTTTTGTTGAATTAAATCGATTATTTTAATTGTTAACCTTGGATCCATGTGATTCACTTCTGATCCGTCTCTCAATCCTTCTCCATCCCAAATCCGACTGCCCACACACATGACCACTCGCGCAAATTCCAAATTTGCGTCCATTAAGGTTTCTGTGTCTATTCTGAAGACACACTGGTGTCAGTCCTGACGAGACTTTGAAGAGGTGCCACCCCTCTGGGTCACAATATCAACATATGATAGATAGGAAAGCTAGGACAAGGAAAAAAATTGTACTATCAGTTTTCATTAAAGTAAACCTGATGAAAGATAGAAAACGAGCTGAAAATTTCAATATTCTAAAATCCATGAGCAAATTTGAGTCAACATGCATGGTTACTTGAATAAAAAAAATATCAAATAATGGAGTTTGCACTTAAAAATTGTGAACTTTTGTTTGGGGATTTTCCAAATTCTTGAAACATGTTAGAACAATACCATGTTGTAGAAGTGCCATGCTGTATGAGAGATACCTGTATTAATCAAATTTTATAATAATATAAGTCTTCACGACTTGTGTATGTGTTAGGAAACTAATTCAAAACTATAATATGAAAGGAAAATATTCATAGATTTTCTTCTCAATGTAATCTATGCCCAGATAAGCAAATGTTATAAAGTAGCATGCTGTGCTGTAATATAAACCTTTCTCACGTCTGCATATTTCTAATATAGTATGCATATGCAATAAAGCTTAAAGAGTATTTAAGACAATAATTTGCCTCTTTTCAACAAAAAAAAATCAAATATGTATTTTTCAATATCCTAAAATATATTTCTTGTAATCTGTTTTGTTTGCAGCCCATATAAACTTAAACCTTGTTTATTTGACCCATGTTAGCCTTTGAGTTTGACATGTTTAATTGCTATAGGATATTTCCAGTAGTTGTTCCAGTACTTGATATGAATAACAATAAAGACCTAATGCTACACTTGGAAGTCCACAATATTAATGTGACAAGTCAATTAAGTGCCATCAAGTTGTAACATTGCCAAACTCCTTGATCTAGTACTTATTCTCTTTTCATTTGATCACTGAGTATAATCTAAACTTAACTACTGGTATTACTATACAAAAATCTTCATAATAATTAAAACAAAAATTCTAGCAACAAGTTGCATAACTTTCCTGGCTTTTATGAGATTTTATTTTAAAAATAACATTTGTATTATTAATCAAAATAAATAAAAAAAAATTGTATGTATGTGCACCATTTGTTATGATATTTTGTTATAAGAACATTATATAATTTTAATTATTATAAAATAGCAAATGACTTAATTTTGAGAGTAGAGACGAGTTTTATAAAACACACAAAATTTTTTTGCCATTTTTTTTCCTTTTTCACTTTTTTCAATTCAGGAGGTCTTAAAACATAAAGATTTTATAAAAGAACTCTGACAGCCGAATGCAGAGACAGAGTTTATGTTAAACGACATTTATCAACAGAACGGATATTAGCTGGCATTGGCTATAAATATTGGCTGGCTAAACTGTGGTTTAAAATATGTTGCAAAGACAACGATCATCTATTTCATATCTATTTGTCCTCTAAACGAACTTCGGCAAAACATTGGCTGTTACTTTCTTCGCCATTACTCCCGTTTTAAAAGTCATTCGGCCAATCAGGTTATTCATTTGTGACGTCAGAAAAGATTGCCAGCTATATTCCGAAAGCTTCCAGAACATAAAAACTTAAGGCCATCAACAACCATTGTTCAGCAATTAATGACAATCCTTTTCCATTTTGACATTTAATTTCGTCACCAATATGGTTTAAAATATGAACAAATCCATATTTAGAAAATTTATACCAAATTTGAAAATCTTCTTTGGAATAGATTTTTAAGGAATTATTTTGACATTGTATTGTATTATTGTCTCCCTTCATAACTGTCAAAATGAATAATTTTAAATATTTTATTACTATTACATTTTTTTATTTCTATAAAAACATTTTGGTAATTATTAAAATTGTCTCGTTTGTTTAACAGAACTTTCTGACTAGGGGATTAACTACAATGATCCTGAAATGCATTAATGTTTTATAACGAGATAATACTTGAATTGTAAATAAATGCATCCGATTTAAATTAATTGTAGTTTTAAGTCTTCACCCATTTGAATATTGGAATTGGAACATTTAAAAGAAATTTAAAGTATTTAATTTTGTTATTTTTGCTCCAAGCATTTAATTAATGAATAATTTTGTTGATTTGTACCATTTACAACATTTATCAAAGGAACGATATCCATTTTTATCTAAACTTTTCCACGAACAAAGCTACCACTCAAATTAAAAAACCCTCTAAACTTGCTGTGTATGAGTCTAGGAAGTAGGTCAAATAACTTGTTTCTAATCATTGTCTACATTGTGGCAAGTGAGAAACACCATCTCTGCAATGAAATTTTTCTGAACAGTAATCTACCCAATCTGTAAACCACCGTTGGCCTCTAAACGTTGTCTCTGCAATCAGCTGTGAGGGTCAAATTTGACATGATTCCAATACTTTCCGTTGTTATGTATACATAAAGGCCAGGAAAGTAAAACAATAAAAGTATTCTTCTTTCTATGTTAAAATTATTAATTGTGAAATGACAATGATCAATTTGACAGAGTTAGGATTAAGATATCATATTTGCATTCTTAATATTTATTATAAATTTAAAGTATTTTATGCTTAATGAATGCAACTGTTCATGGATAGGTTTTATATTTTCAAATATTTCATCTTTCAAAATATTTTTAGATATTTATAATTTAAATGAAATAAATATTCTACTTATTAAAAAATAAAATCTATACCTGATCCAACTGCTTCTGTAATGTTGATTGTTCTTGACTAATTCTTGCAAGCTCTGACGCATCATGATCAGCTAATTCTTGATTATTTTTACGAAGTTGGCGTTGTTTCGCATTAAGTGCTTTTTTTAATTTTCTTAGTTTTCCAACTTCTGTTTCTAAATATTTTTGATGTCCATTTAAAATGTTTTGTTGCTGAAGTAACCACTGTTCATATTTTGCCTGCTGTTGTCTTTCCTGTTCTGTAACTGGTTCAGAAGGTGGCATCGGCGGTGGTGGTATTGAAGACATAGGAAAAGGAGGTCTTGCAATAGCTATTGCATTACCAATTAAACCTAGAAAATTAAAATATGTATATATTTTTAACCATTATATATTAACCAATCTTGAAAAATAAGTCAAAAACTATGGGAAAAACGTATTTGATTAAATATTTATCTTTTCTATTCATGCTACGTCTTCTAACCAAGTAAAATTATTTCAACTAACTTTCATTGTATTATGAGATTTAATAAAAAAAAAAATATATATATATA
>NW_019385249.1:0-37807 GCF_000671375.1 Centruroides sculpturatus | reverse complement strand
TGCATACTCCGATATGAAATATATAAAGTCAAAATATAGAAACAGTTTGAAAGATTCCACTCTTGAAGATATAATTAGACTTGCCACAACAAATATTGATTTGGACATAAAAGATATTGTTGCTAAACAATTACGGCCACAATGTTCTCATTAATATATTACAAATATTTTAAAGTTTTCTTTTTAGTATAAATAAAATATTTTTTTAATTAACATAAACTGACTTTTCATTTATCAACCTTCTTGGCCCCCGAAATGTTTGGTGAAGAAAATATGGCCTGCGGGCTATGATAAGTTGGACAACGCTGATCTAATCAATTCAAAAAAATTATAAAATCATCCATAAAGTTACTTTTGATATTTATTGTTTTATATTGAATTAATAATTCATTGCTGTAAATGAATTATGCTATGAGCATGTGCAATAAGGAATCAACCAAAATTTTTTATTTTGATTCAGAATATCATAAATAAGTTACTCTTTTTTCTTTTCTTTCTTAATATTTTAAAAACGGTTTCCACACAAAAAACATGATGCCAGTTTACTTTATTGATTATTCTGTCACTGGTTGAAAGACATTAGCTTTATAAATGAATTCATCAAAATTATAAAATGTAATTTTTTTATTGGTTGATTAATTTTTTCAATAGTAGGTTTGGTTAGAATCTAAAATATTTATTTTATTTAATTATCAGTAATAAATCATGCAGTCTTGAAAAATTTAGAACATTTATAGAAATTGTCATGATATATCTTACCAAAGTATTTAAAATAAAAATAGTAAAATGCAAATATAAAGGATTTAATGGCAAAACATACATTTTGAATGCTACATTTGGTAAGAAATCACACACTAATGTGAGTAACATCTTTTTTTATGGGGTACTGACTGGCTAGTGTCAATTGTCCTACCAGTGATTTATATTGAATACTAATTCAATATAAATCACTGCCTAGGAGCCCCAAAATTTGGCTTAGACATGGAACTATGCTATATTGCTATATAGGGAGACTATCCACATTTTGACAAGATAACTTTTTCCCTTATAAAATTATTGCAGAGAAATTTGCATACATTGTCAGTATGATCAGCTATTGGATGCTTTTCACGTGATAGCTACGTGTATTAATTTAGAAAACATTCGGGAAAGTGTTTTTGGTATCTCTATTATTCCGTTTCAGAATTTTTTGGACCTTATTTTGATCCCTTGTACTGAGTGTGATGTACAATTTTGTTTAGTTTTGCATATTGGGGTATTCGATTTTGCTCAAAAGTGGCATTTGCTTTTTCCTTTAAAAGTGTGTTTGTGGCTAAGAAGTTTTGGGAGACTATCTACATTTTGATGAGATAACTTAATCTTTTTTCTCTTATAAATAAGTTCTTGTTTTATCATGTCCCAAGGCATAAAGAGGAAGACTTTTTCACCGACTGTGCTGGAGAGAACACCAAGTAGAACTAGGAGTAGTAGTTCCGGTCAGGATGAGGAGGTTTTTGAATTACTACAAAATCCAAATTTTGATGTATCAGAAGGCGTATGTTTATTATTGCATATGCATGCTGCTATTAATGGCAAGGTGAAGGATTTTATAAAGCGACTAGACCATCTTACAGAATGACTTAAGAATGTGGATGAGCCACTTGTTCATTTTGAGGTTAGATTAGTTGATATTGAGGCCAGGATTGGTTTGGGCGAATCGAAGTCAGTGAGTTCTTCTCTTATTGATAATATTTGTATGAAAGTGTCAAAAATGGAACAAGAGATGGATTACATGGATAATCAGCAAAGAATTAATAATATAGTGATACATGGTTTGCAGGAAAGTGCTGGAGAATTGGCAATGAATACATTAGAGGCAGTTAAAACTTTTGCTATAAACAAGTTGAATTTGCCTATGTTGCGATATGTTGATGCTAAGCGAGATGGTAAGAAATTTGGTGATAGGCCTAGAATAATAATTTGTCAGTTTAGTTCTCTTAATGATAAATTATCTTTTAAAAAAGCAGTTTTTGAGTCTTGTAATTTTAATGTATTTGTTAATGACTTTTCTCAACAATTAAGAGACATTAGGTATAAGTTGAAGATGTTTGGAAAACAGAATAAATCAGAAGGTGCTCAGAAAATCCGTTTAACTTATGATAAAATATTTATTGATGGAATGAAATACAGATATGGTGAGGATTCGAGCAAAATTATTGTTGTTTCCTCATAGCAACCACTGAGCCAGGCTACCTCTATAATGGTGTGGAATTGTGCTGGTACTAAAAATAAGACGAATTGATTTTGAAGTATATATCGCAATTTGATGCAATTTTTTAATCTGAAACTTGGTATTCTTCTAAAAGTAATAAATGTAATTTGGAAGTTTTATTGGATTATAAATGTATCATTGGTGATGCTTTTAGAGATGGTTGTAAGGGTAGATTTAAGGCTGGATGGTTGCTGTTTATAAAAAGTTAGTTTTTGTTATAAAGTAATTTATAAAGATGATTTTTTGGTTTTGATCAATATTATATTCCCTGTGGGTGAATTTTTGTTATATTTTGTATATATGCAAGAGCATAGGTGGCAGGAAATTTTAGAGACACTAAATAATTTTTATTTCAATGAAGATTCTAATTTATTTATTTTGGGTGACTTTAATGCTCAGATGGGTGAGGAAAATGTTATCCCTGACTACATTGGTGATGCTTTTGGTATTGATTTTGCTGAAAGAAGCAGGACATCTAGAGATGTTATTGTGAATAGCAAGGGTCAAAAGTTGCTTCAATTTTGTGTAGATAAAAATCTAATAAAATTAAATGGTAGAATGTCTGGCGATGAAGCTGGCGAATATACATTTGTGTCTAACTTGGGTGCTTTGGCTATTGATTTTGGTTTGTTTTTGTGTAGGGGGTTGTGTTAAATCTTTTTTGTTGATGATTGTTGTTTATCAGATCATTTTCCTATAGTATTATGTTTGGACAAACCTGTGCAATCTAAGGTAAATAACTGAATAATAAGGGAAGTTTGTATCAAAGAATTTTTTGGAGTTGCGAGACTATGAACAGTTTTGTGCTTGATATGAAGAAATATTTCTTAGATGGTGATTATCTGTCTTTATCAATTGTTAGTAAATTAATTGTCAAGATGGCTAATTTCCATAACCAAATGTTAAACCAAAAGATTGTATAAATATTAATAATTGGTTTGATCTTGACTGTCGCCTAATGATCCGTAACAGAAAGAGTTTGGCGAGCCTTTAAGAAAAATGGTTTGGAATCATATCATAAATTATTTGTTATTTCGTGGTTTGGTTAAAAAAGTTTGTTTAGCTAAAAAAAAAGTTTTTGTATTCATTCATGAGTGTTCTGTCCGAGGACAGGTCCTTAGATAGCTGTCAAATTATAGAATTCTCCTTCTCCAATATTCTCTATTTTGGGCTTCCTCTTTTATTTCTTTATAAGTTTTGCCTAGTAAAACATCATCTATCAATACTTTTCTTTTTCTTCTTTGTTTCCTTGCATCAATTTTTCCTTCTAATGCCACTGCGCATTAATCCTTCTCCTCGCAATGTATGACCTAGCCAGTTAGTTTTTCTTCTTTGTATTGGTTTTAAAAGAGATCTCTGTTCCTGGACCAAATTTAAAACATCTTCATTCTTAACCTTTTCTGTCCACTTGATTTTCTCCATTCTTCGCCATAACCACATTTCATATGCTTCAAGGTAGTTTGTTTCCTTTTTCCTTAAGGAAAATTTCTCTAGCAAACTTTACTAAAGGGCAATTTCTTTTCCTACCAAAAACTAGTGAAGGAAAATTTCTCTAGCAAACTTTACTAAAGGGCAATTTCTTTTCCTACCAAAAACTACTGAAGGAAAACTTCCCTAAAAAACTTTACTAACAGTTCAGCATTCTGGTATTTTCCATAAAAATAACAAATGGTTTGGGAATTTATGTAAAATTAGAAATTGTAATAGTAGAGTAAACATTTCATTGGAGGAATGGTTTACTCATTTTTATTCCTTATATGGTTCTGCACTTCCTTATATTGTAGATTTGTCTGTCTTCATTAAGTGTTTAATTTGGTCTGATGAAATTTTTAATGTGGACATTATGGACTCTGAATTGAGCTATGTTTTAAGTAAAGTTAAAGCTGGTACTGTGCCTGGAGTTGATGGTATATCTTCTGAATTTTAAATTATGGATTCTGTTTGTCTGATATTGCTTAGTTTTGATAGAATCTTGAGATCTGGGGTAGTCCCAAAAGATTGGAGTAGTGCTATTCTATGTTCAGTATATAAAAATGGCTGTATTATGTTTTATTTGAGAATCAGCCCTGTTTACATAAAAAATATTCTATGCTAGACAATGTTTTTATTCTGCATACTCTTATTACTAAGACATTAATGAGAAAAAGGCAAAAAGTATATGCATTCTTTGTTGATTTGTCCTCAGCTTTGGATACTGTAGATAGGAATTTAATGTAGAACAAACTCTTGAAATATGGTATTAGCTTTAAATTTGTTTCTTTGCTTACAGAATTATATAGAGAATCTAATGTGAAGATTAAATGGGGCTGTCTTTGTTCTAGGTCTTTTTTTCATTGCTACTGGGGTTAGATAGGGCTGTGTTTTAAGTCCTGTGTTGTTTAGTATATATTTAAATGATTTAATTGAATAAATAACTAACTCTGACTATGAAGGTATCGAGGTGAATGGCATTAGTATCAAAATATTGGCTTATGCAGATGACATAGTTTTGATTGCCGACTCTGTTAGAGGTTTACAAGGATTTATTAACATTTTGGATAAATATTTATTAAAAAATAATATGATCTTGAATCTCATGAAATCTAAAGTTGTTGTCTTCCGTAATGGTGATAAACTTGCTAAATGGTGGTTTAGAAACAATGTAATACAGGTAGTTTCCCAATATAAATATCTGGGTGTTATATTTAAGTACAATGGAAAATTTAAATATCATATTCAGACTGCTAAAAGGAATGCTTTTATTAAAAATGATAGTTATTCAGATGTGTAGATCGGCCAAATTATGTAATTTAAAAATTGCTTAAGGATTTTAAATTCAATTGTTACATCATCTTTGTTATCTGCATCCGAGGTTTGGGGATACCAATCTGACGAGTTAGATCCGGTCTTGGTTAATTTTATTAAAAAGTTATTTGGTTTGTCTTGTTGTACCCCAAGTTACTTGATTTTTATAAAGTGTTCGCTATTACCTTTGTCCTTTACAATATTAAACAAGTGTTTGAATTGAATCTTCAGGACTATTGAATTGGATAAAAAGCAATGGAGTAGAATGTGTTTATGTTATGTGTTAAATAAGAGGAACTTTCTGTGGTCCAAAAGTTTAAGGAAAATTTGTGTTAATAATGGTATTAATTTTGATGAATTACTAAATAATTATTATTGTTGCTCTACTTTGAAATAAAATTATCAAAATAATTTTATTTCAAATTCTTGATTTGAATCGACATATTAATGTAAGCTCTTATAATGTTTGGTATAAGCACTTAAACAAATCTTTTTTTGACTTTTCAATTTACAATAATAATTTCTCTTTTAATTTTAGCTCTACAGTAATACAAATCAGATGTAACTCTCTTAATTTTTTACAGAATTATCGCAGAGAAATTTGCATATATTGTCAGTATGATCAGCTATTGGATGCTTTTCACGTGACAGCTAGATGTATTAATTTAGAAAAAATTCGTGAAAGTGTTTTTGGTATCTCTATTATTCCAATTGAGAATTTTTTGGACCTTTTTGGTAATTTACACAATTTTGATTTAATTAATTTTGTTCAGAAGATAAGATTACCTAAAAAATAATTTAATGTTGACTTATTTTGTTTCAGTGATCCTTTGTACTGAGTGTGATGTACAATTTTGTTTAGTTTTGCATATTGGGGTATTCGATTTTGCTCAAAAGTGGCATTTGCTTTTTCTTTTAAAAGTGTGTTCGTGGCTAAGAAGTTTTGGGAGACTATCCACATTTTNTTATATAATTTTAATTATTATAAAATAGCAAATGACTTAATTTTGAGAGTAGAGACGAGTTTTAAAAAACACACAAACACACAAAATTTTTTTGCCATTTTTTTTCCTTTTTCACTTTTTTCAATTCAGGAGGTCTTAAAACATAAAGATTTTATAAAAGAACTCTGACAGCCGAATGCAGAGACAGAGTTTATGTTAAACGACATTTATCAACAGAACGGATATTAGCTGGCATTGGCTATAAATATTGGCTGGCTAAACTGTGGTTTAAAATATGTTGCAAAGACAACGATCATCTATTTCATATCTATTTGTCCTCTAAACGAACTTCGGCAAAACATTGGCTGTTACTTTCTTCGCCATTACTCCCGTTTTAAAAGTCATTCGGCCAATCAGGTTATTCATTTGTGACGTCAGAAAAGATTGCCAGCTATATTCCGAAAGCTTCCAGAACATAAAAACTTAAGGCCATCAACAACCATTGTTCAGCAATTAATGACAATCCTTTTCCATTTTGACATTTAATTTCGTCACCAATATGGTTTAAAATATGAACAAATCCATATTTAGAAAATTTATACCAAATTTGAAAATCTTCTTTGGAATAGATTTTTAAGGAATTATTTTGACATTGTATTGTATTATTGTCTCCCTTCATAACTGTCAAAATGAATAATTTTAAATATTTTATTACTATTACATTTTTTTATTTCTATAAAAACATTTTGGTAATTATTAAAATTGTCTCGTTTGTTTAACAGAACTTTCTGACTAGGGGATTAACTACAATGATCCTGAAATGCATTAATGTTTTATAACGAGATAATACTTGAATTGTAAATAAATGCATCCGATTTAAATTAATTGTAGTTTTAAGTCTTCACCCATTTGAATATTGGAATTGGAACATTTAAAAGAAATTTAAAGTATTTAATTTTGTTATTTTTGCTCCAAGCATTTAATTAATGAATAATTTTGTTGATTTGTACCATTTACAACATTTATCAAAGGAACGATATCCATTTTTATCTAAACTTTTCCACGAACAAAGCTACCACTCAAATTAAAAAACCCTCTAAACTTGCTGTGTATGAGTCTAGGAAGTAGGTCAAATAACTTGTTTCTAATCATTGTCTACATTGTGGCAAGTGAGAAACACCATCTCTGCAATGAAATTTTTCTGAACAGTAATCTACCCAATCTGTAAACCACCGTTGGCCTCTAAACGTTGTCTCTGCAATCAGCTGTGAGGGTCAAATTTGACATGATTCCAATACTTTCCGTTGTTATGTATACATAAAGGCCAGGAAAGTAAAACAATAAAAGTATTCTTCTTTCTATGTTAAAATTATTAATTGTGAAATGACAATGATCAATTTGACAGAGTTAGGATTAAGATATCATATTTGCATTCTTAATATTTATTATAAATTTAAAGTATTTTATGCTTAATGAATGCAACTGTTCATGGATAGGTTTTATATTTTCAAATATTTCATCTTTCAAAATATTTTTAGATATTTATAATTTAAATGAAATAAATATTCTACTTATTAAAAAATAAAATCTATACCTGATCCAACTGCTTCTGTAATGTTGATTGTTCTTGACTAATTCTTGCAAGCTCTGACGCATCATGATCAGCTAATTCTTGATTATTTTTACGAAGTTGGCGTTGTTTCGCATTAAGTGCTTTTTTTAATTTTCTTAGTTTTCCAACTTCTGTTTCTAAATATTTTTGATGTCCATTTAAAATGTTTTGTTGCTGAAGTAACCACTGTTCATATTTTGCCTGCTGTTGTCTTTCCTGTTCTGTAACTGGTTCAGAAGGTGGCATCGGCGGTGGTGGTATTGAAGACATAGGAAAAGGAGGTCTTGCAATAGCTATTGCATTACCAATTAAACCTAGAAAATTAAAATATGTATATATTTTTAACCATTATATATTAACCAATCTTGAAAAATAAGTCAAAAACTATGGGAAAAACGTATTTGATTAAATATTTATCTTTTCTATTCATGCTACGTCTTCTAACCAAGTAAAATTATTTCAACTAACTTTCATTGTATTATGAGATTTAACAAAAAAAAAAAAAAATATATATAAAAACATTTTGGTAATTATTAAAATTGTCTCGTTTGTTTAACAGAACTTTCTGACTAGGGGATTTTCCCATTTTTATTACCGGAGAATGATTGTATATCTCTCTCTCTCTGGAATCATTTCCTTTCCCAGAAAACTCACTGAATGTGTCACTGAAAACTAATAGAAAAAATTCCTGATGGGTGAAAAAGGATAACATGATTTGGAGGTGTAAAAAGTAGTGACTCAAGGACAAGGGAGTTGTTGAGACTTCACAAAAGCATGAATCAAGTGTCCCGAAAAAAGGTATCATATCCAGGATTTCATACTCTGTGTTGTTTGACAGCTTCAAACTCCCCGTATTATTTTATCCTTCAATTTTCCTTAGTTTGACCACCATTCTAGGAAAAGAAAAATTAACGCCTCCCCAACCACTCCAACTGACCAAGCAACAACAACCGACAAATGTCCAAACAAATCAGAAAGATCCGGAATCTGCACTATTATGTGCAATAAATGTTTATATACCAACTCATGGTTTCTTGTAAACTCTCTCGCTCTCGCGATCGTTATTTGATATCATAAAACTATGTATTCTCCTTTTTGTTGAATTAAATCGATTATTTTAATTGTTAACCTTGGATTCATGTGATTCACTTCTGATCCGTCTCTCAATCCTTCTCCATCCCAAATCCGACTGCCCACACACATGACCACTCGCGCAAATTCCAAATTTGCGTCCATTAAGGTTTCTGTGTCTATTCTGAAGACACACTGGTGTCAGTCCTGACGAGACTTTGAAGAGGTGCCACCCCTCTGGGTCACAATATCAACATATGATAGATAGGAAAGCTAGGACAAGGAAAAAAATTGTACTATCAGTTTTCATTAAAGTAAACCTGATGAAAGATAGAAAACGAGCTGAAAATTTCAATATTCTAAAATCCATGAGCAAATTTGAGTCAACATGCATGGTTACTTGAATAAAAAAAATATCAAATAATGGAGTTTGCACTTAAAAATTGTGAACTTTTGTTTGGGGATTTTCCAAATTCTTGAAACATGTTAGAACAATACCATGTTGTAGAAGTGCCATGCTGTATGAGAGATACCTGTATTAATCAAATTTTATAATAATATAAGTCTTCACGACTTGTGTATGTGTTAGGAAACTAATTCAAAACTATAATATGAAAGGAAAATATTCATAGATTTTCTTCTCAATGTAATCTATGCCCAGATAAGCAAATGTTATAAAGTAGCATGCTGTGCTGTAATATAAACCTTTCTCACGTCTGCATATTTCTAATATAGTATGCATATGCAATAAAGCTTAAAGAGTATTTAAGACAATAATTTGCCTCTTTTCAACAAAAAAAAATCAAATATGTATTTTTCAATATCCTAAAATATATTTCTTGTAATCTGTTTTGTTTGCAGCCCATATAAACTTAAACCTTGTTTATTTGACCCATGTTAGCCTTTGAGTTTGACATGTTTAATTGCTATAGGATATTTCCAGTAGTTGTTCCAGTACTTGATATGAATAACAATAAAGACCTAATGCTACACTTGGAAGTCCACAATATTAATGTGACAAGTCAATTAAGTGCCATCAAGTTGTAACATTGCCAAACTCCTTGATCTAGTACTTATTCTCTTTTCATTTGATCACTGAATATAATCTAAACTTAACTACTGGTATTACTATACAAAAATCTTCATAATAATTAAAACAAAAATTCTAGCAACAAGTTGCATAACTTTCCTGGCTTTTATGAGATTTTATTTTAAAAATAACATTTGTATTATTAATCAAAATAAATAAAAAAAAATTGTATGTATGTGCACCATTTGTTATGATATTTTGTTATAAGAACATTATATAATTTTAATTATTATAAAATAGCAAATGACTTAATTTTGAGAGTAGAGACGAGTTTTATAAAACACACAAAATTTTTTTGCCATTTTTTTTCCTTTTTCACTTTTTTCAATTCAGGAGGTCTTAAAACATAAAGATTTTATAAAAGAACTCTGACAGCCGAATGCAGAGACAGAGTTTATGTTAAACGACATTTATCAACAGAACGGATATTAGCTGGCATTGGCTATAAATATTGGCTGGCTAAACTGTGGTTTAAAATATGTTGCAAAGACAACGATCATCTATTTCATATCTATTTGTCCTCTAAACGAACTTCGGCAAAACATTGGCTGTTACTTTCTTCGCCATTACTCCCGTTTTAAAAGTCATTCGGCCAATCAGGTTATTCATTTGTGACGTCAGAAAAGATTGCCAGCTATATTCCGAAAGCTTCCAGAACATAAAAACTTAAGGCCATCAACAACCATTGTTCAGCAATTAATGACAATCCTTTTCCATTTTGACATTTAATTTCGTCACCAATATGGTTTAAAATATGAACAAATCCATATTTAGAAAATTTATACCAAATTTGAAAATCTTCTTTGGAATAGATTTTTAAGGAATTATTTTGACATTGTATTGTATTATTGTCTCCCTTCATAACTGTCAAAATGAATAATTTTAAATATTTTATTACTATTACATTTTTTTATTTCTATAAAAACATTTTGGTAATTATTAAAATTGTCTCGTTTGTTTAACAGAACTTTCTGACTAGGGGATTAACTACAATGATCCTGAAATGCATTAATGTTTTATAACGAGATAATACTTGAATTGTAAATAAATGCATCCGATTTAAATTAATTGTAGTTTTAAGTCTTCACCCATTTGAATATTGGAATTGGAACATTTAAAAGAAATTTAAAGTATTTAATTTTGTTATTTTTGCTCCAAGCATTTAATTAATGAATAATTTNTAAAAAAAAAAACACTCAACAACTCTGGCAAAATTAAATACCAAATCATTTTATGAGGGGCAGAGGCACTCATAGGGCCTACTCTGAACTCTGAAAAGAGCCTGGGGCATTCACCCAAATACTTTTATAGTTAGTAATTTTAATATTTAACTTACATTAATATTTATTTGTATAAAAAAATTAATTTTTAACAAATATTTAATAAGAGGAGAAAAAGGGCAATAAAATTCTACATCTACATATATTCGACAGCACTTGCACTTCAATTTTACCCTTCCAGAAGAGTTCATTCATTCATTCACAGGTGTTCTGTCCTAGGACAGGTCCGTGGAAAGCAGTCAAATTATAGAATTCTCCTTCTCCAACATTCTCTATTTTGGGCTTCCTCTTTTATTTCTTTATAAGTTTTGCCTAGTAAAACATCATCTATCAATACTTTTCTTTTTCTTCTTTGTTTCCTTGCATCAATTTTTCCTTCTAATGCCACTGCGCATTAATCCTTCTCCTCGCAATGTATGACCTAGCCAGTTAGTTTTTCTTCTTTGTATTGGTTTTAAAAGAGATCTCTGTTCCTGGACCAAATTTAAAACATCTTCATTCTTAACCTTTTCTGTCCACTTGATTTTCTCCATTCTTCGCCATAACCACATTTCATATGCTTCAAGGTAGTTTGTTTCCTTTTTCCTTAAGGAAAATTTCTCTAGCAAACTTTACTAAAGGGCAATTTCTTTTCCTACCAAAAACTACTGAAGGAAAACTTCCCTAAAAAACTTTACTAACAGTTCAGCATTCTGGTATTTTCCATAAAAATAACAAATGGTTTGGGAGTTTATGTAAAATTAGAAATTGTAATAGTAGAGTAAACATTTCATTGGAGGAATGGTTTACTCATTTTTATTCCTTATATGGTTCTGCACTTCCTTATATTGTAGATTTGTCTGTCTTCATTAAGTGTTTAATTTGGTCTGATGAAATTTTTAATGTGGACATTATGGACTCTGAATTGAGCTATGTTTTAAGTAAAGTTAAAGCTGGTACTGTGCCTGGAGTTGATGGTATATCTTCTGAATTTTAAATTATGGATTCTGTTTGTCTGATATTGCTTAGTTTTGATAGAATCTTGAGATCTGGGGTATTCCCAAAAGATTGGAGTAGTGCTATTCTATGTTCAGTATATAAAAATGGCTGTATTATGTTTTATTTGAGAATCAGCCCTGTTTACATAAAAAATATTCTATGCTAGACAATGTTTTTATTCTGCATACTCTTATTACTAAGACATTAATGAGAAAAAGGCAAAAAGTATATGCATTCTTTGTTGATTTGTCCTCAGCTTTGGATACTGTAGATAGGAATTTAATGTAGAACAAACTCTTGAAATATGGTATTAGCTTTAAATTTGTTTCTTTGCTTACAGAATTATATAGAGAATCTAATGTGAAGATTAAATGGGGCTGTCTTTGTTCTAGGTCTTTTTTTCATTGCTACTGGGGTTAGATAGGGCTGTGTTTTAAGTCCTGTGTTGTTTAGTATATATTTAAATGATTTAATTGAATAAATAACTAACTCTGACTATGAAGGTATCGAGGTGAATGGCATTAGTATCAAAATATTGGCTTATGCAGATGACATAGTTTTGATTGCCGACTCTGTTAGAGGTTTACAAGGATTTATTAACATTTTGGATAAATATTTATTAAAAAATAATATGATCTTGAATCTCATGAAATCTAAAGTTGTTGTCTTCCGTAATGGTGATAAACTTGCTAAATGGTGGTTTAGAAACAATGTAATACAGGTAGTTTCCCAATATAAATATCTGGGTGTTATATTTAAGTACAATGGAAAATTTAAATATCATATTCAGACTGCTAAAAGGAATGCTTTTATTAAAAATGATAGTTATTCAGATGTGTAGATCGGCCAAATTATGTAATTTAAAAATTGCTTAAGGATTTTAAATTCAATTGTTACATCATCTTTGTTATCTGCATCCGAGGTTTGGGGATACCAATCTGACGAGTTAGATCCGGTCTTGGTTAATTTTATTAAAAAGTTATTTGGTTTGTCTTGTTGTACCCCAAGTTACTTGATTTTTATAAAGTGTTCGCTATTACCTTTGTCCTTTACAATATTAAACAAGTGTTTGAATTGAATCTTCAGGACTATTGAATTGGATAAAAAGCAATGGAGTAGAATGTGTTTATGTTATGTGTTAAATAAGAGGAACTTTCTGTGGTCCAAAAGTTTAAGGAAAATTTGTGTTAATAATGGTATTAATTTTGATGAATTACTAAATAATTATTATTGTTGCTCTACTTTGAAATAAAATTATCAAAATAATTTTATTTCAAATTCTTGATTTGAATCGACATATTAATGTAAGCTCTTATAATGTTTGGTATAAGCACTTAAACAAATCTTTTTTTGACTTTTCAATTTACAATAATAATTTCTCTTTTAATTTTAGCTCTACAGTAATACAAATCAGATGTAACTCTCTTAATTTTTTACAGAATTATCGCAGAGAAATTTGCATATATTGTCAGTATGATCAGCTATTGGATGCTTTTCACGTGACAGCTAGATGTATTAATTTAGAAAAAATTCGTGAAAGTGTTTTTGGTATCTCTATTATTCCAATTGAGAATTTTTTGGACCTTTTTGGTAATTTACACAATTTTGATTTAATTAATTTTGTTCAGAAGATAAGATTACCTAAAAAATAATTTAATGTTGACTTATTTTGTTTCAGTGATCCTTTGTACTGAGTGTGATGTACAATTTTGTTTAGTTTTGCATATTGGGGTATTCGATTTTGCTCAAAAGTGGCATTTGCTTTTTCTTTTAAAAGTGTGTTCGTGGCTAAGAAGTTTTGGGAGACTATCCACATTTTGATGAGATAACTTAATCTTTTTTCTCTTATAGGTAGGTGTAATTAATTTTTGTATATAATGTTGTTTTATTTTGGATAGTTCTCCCCATAATTTTGTATTCTTTTTATATTTGGATATTTTGTTTAAAGATTTTTTTTGGTATCAATTATAATCTTTGTATAATTTGTTTGCTTTATTTATGTATATTTTACTTTTCTCTGTAATAACCAATGGATTAATAATATTTCCTTGGTTTGTAATGTATATGTAATGATTTTTGTATTCCTCGCATCATGGGTTCTTCCTAGTATGTCTAAATAAACAAAATAAGTAAATAAATATTGGTAAATGCTATATGTAAGTTTAAAAATTTAAGCAGATAAATGCTATACTTCTGTGCTAATGTAGCAAATTAAAGTTTTTCATAACATTTTATATTGCTTTGTTAATTGAAAAGAAAATCTAATCAGATGGTCTCACCACAACCTGGTGGGCCTAGAAGCAAATGCTTCCCCTGTAGTTATGCATCTGTTGTGTAACATACCAGAATTATTAAATTAATACGATCAGAATATTAAGCTATAAAATATTTTTTTTTACAAAATATACCCAGTTTAAATTTAAATAAATTATAAAATAATTAATTGTGTATGATTATATAAATTTATAATTAATATATATAAATCTATATGCAGTAATTATAAATTTATGTCTTCTAAAATATAGTACACATTCAAAAACATTAACATGCAGCATTTCAAATTACTGTGCAACTGTACAACCCAGAGAAAACTATGCCAAGAATGCAATTACTATTGGGACAAAAACAGTACATGCTAATCATTTTTTATTAGTGCAGTATAGTAATAATTTTTAATTTTAACTTGTTTTTAAATACTAAAGGTTAAAAAAAATTAAAGTAGTAAGCATAAATTTTGCTGAAGAGAACAAATCATACAAAGAACCAGGGCTGCGGAGTCTGTAAAAAAACACTTGACTCCGACTCCTGATAATTTTAGTAGGCTGACTCCGACTCCAAATCAGAGGTGCTCATACAGGGTTACCCTACTCTGAACTCTGAAAGGGGACCCGGGCATTTACCCAAATACTTTTATAGTTAGTATTTTTATTATTTAACTTTTTAATCAATATTTATATTAGTCAATATTTATTCATATAAAAAAATTAATTTTTAACAAATATTTAATAAGAGGAAAAAGGGGGAGCGATAAAATTCTACATCTACATATCTTTATTCTACAGCTTTTGCACTTCAATTTCACCTTTCCAGAAAAATTTGTCCAACTAAAAAGTATGTGATCTAGCTANTTTCGGGCATCATCAGTGGCCGAGTGAATAAAACCACTGAACACTGGTAGGTCGCAAGTTCGTGTTGAGTGTTGAGCCAATTTGCAAAAAGAAATAAAAAGTTGAAGCTAATTTAATTGAGTGTAGTGTACCGCGGCCCGCAATTAATCTCTGAATATTGGACTGAACTTCAAATAATTGGTTGAATGGATCAGCGATAATTCTGTACAACTTGACAATGTGAAGTTATAGAAAATTGAGAATTTCCGATCCTAAAAAAAATGTCAACAACGGCTTTCTGTGCCCAATGTGCAATCTTTTCTGTGAAATTTCCTTTAATCATACGATAACGTATGATTAAAGAAAATTTCATATTTTATGTGTGTTAAGTTATCGTCGATTCTTATGGAAATTTCATTTTAATGAACAATAATTTGAAATAATTTAATTTTGTGTCAGGTTGGCCTCTACTATGCCCCTATAACAAAACTCTGGCTACGCCCATGGTTGTTGAGTTTGGACTTCAAGGATACCACGTCACAACGAACCATTGTTTACTAAATTTCTATTGGAAATACTCTCTAACTGGGAGATCCAGGAAATTCTTACAAACTGTGGAGTCTCTGTGTGAAAACAATACATAAGATAATGAATGTTTCCAAACATTTTTTCTTTATTTTGGTTAATAATATGAAATACTAATGAGCAGCAAATCCTCCACTTTTTCTCTCCCGGCTGTTAAATATAACAGAGGAAAAGTATGGTCAAAAAATTCCCTGAGACCAAAATTTTTACATTTTTGGTCTCAGGGAACCGTAAAACGCCGAGAAATCCAAACATTGGTATTTTTCCTGTCTGTCTGGACGTTGGTGTACGTTAGTGTATTTGGGGCGCGATTTTCTTACCCTCTTTGAAGCTTAATAACTTCTGTGCTTTTTAATAATACTATAATCATCATCATCAATAGCAACACACCTAATTCTTATAATTATATAGATAGGTAGTTTTTGGAACTGACTATGCAAATTGGAAAGTCAATTCCAGAAAATTCCTACAGTCATCAAGCATTAAAAAATCATTTTAAGTAGCAAGATGAAACATTCATGCAAGAGTTTTATGTAACACATTAAACAAAACAATAAATGATTATTTTTATTATACAGAGTGACAAATAATATATGTCAAAAAGTAAAGTGCTATACCTTTTTAATGAATAAACAGATTTTAATCAGACCAAAAGCATATTATACAGTATTAAGTTCATTTTAATGGTAGATATTTTCAAAATGCCCCCATCTGATTCAGCACAAAATTTAAGCCTTTTTCAAACCCCTGAAAAACCCTTTCTAGTAAATCACTTTTAATAGTCTTAACTTTTTTAATTGTAGTCTTTAATTGTTCTGCATTCTTTGACTTTTCCTTGTAACATTTGACATCTTCAATATAACTCCAGAGAAAAAAAATTCACAAGAGTTTAAGTCAGGACTGTAAGGAGGCCATTGAATCCCACTACCCACAAATTTTGGATAACTTAATCCTATAACACGATCTTGATACTTATTGAAAATACTTTCAAACACATCCTGGGTGTAGTGGGAAGTATCACCACCTTGCACAAAGTGATATTTCTGGAAAAAATAATTTTTCCTTGTCCAAGGTTAAATTTGGTCTCTGAGAAACATTTATATATGGGACCTGTGATTGGAATCTCAATGAAATTTAAGTACACAGCATTCAATGTAATTGCTGCTCATGCTGTGATCGTCACTGCATACAATGGTTTGAACACAGTGACTTTGGATTCAACATTCCCCAAATTCAAAAGTTTTGCTTATTAACATAGCCATCAGGATGAAAATGTGCTTTGTCCTCGAATATTATCTTATTGGCATCTAATGTCAGACTTGCAAACATTTCCATAATTTTATTAGCAAAGCTCACTCAAGTTGCCATTACACCATGGCTAAGTTTATGATGAATGTGTGAAGGTCCAAAACCCTTTTGTTTTAGAACAGTATCACCCCTCTAATAAACCTCGTGATTAGGCAAAAAGGGAAAAAGGGGTCTTCTGTGGTCAATGACCAAGACAATCTTCTCAAAAAAAATCGTTAGTATATCAATAAAGGAAATCTCCTCCATTTGTTTAAAGGTAATTCTATAGACGTTAATATCAACACGACAGGAATAAGAGATGTTTCTTACCCCCTCTATGGTTGCATGTGACACGTGGTTACAGCAATAAATCAATCGCCTCATTTGTAGTCAAACGCAACGTTCGATATAAACAATATCTAAATTGTTGACCAGTTTACAGAAATTATTGTCAGCTGAATGTTAATTTATGGATGAGAGCTGTCAAACCTATAGAAATTTATATTATAAAATCATATCTTCTAGACAACAATATCAATAAATTAAACAAACTTCTCTGTGTCAGTTGTCTGGACTAACTGGTGTGCATATAAATCATTAATAATGTCATAGTTCTCATCCCTTCAAATTTGGTATAAAGAGGGCTCATGGCCAGTTATCGGTGTGGCCTTCAAGACATCAGAAAATGACGGACCAACTGCCTTTAAACACTGACCGCTGACGACAGACGACTAAGCAAGATTCTACTATCTACAACTTAGTAAGTAGAACTCTCTCTTTTTTCTCAGATGGACTAGGGCCAATTAAGAAATAAATATTAATGAGGATCAGAGACTCTCCTCTGTTGGAAATATGGAAATACGTGAGACATAATCCAGCTAACCACCTATTGGAGCTTCAGTTTGAAATTGTTATTATTAATCTTATTATTTGTATCCTTTTTGTATAGCATTTACTAATTAAATTTATATAATATCTTAAACATGTGTGATTACTCGTACACGGCCAACACCTTATAGACTTATCCGCGACCTCCCACTCGATTTTCGCTCTCCTAAATTGCCATCCACTGACCCTGTGAACAGGATTCACCTTCCCATTGTCGGAAAACAGTTTAAGCTTTGACAGAAGCTTAAACCCCGATTCTCACAATTTTGTATTTAAAATAAATGAATTATAACAAAATACAAATACATTTTAAAAAATTAATAAATATAAAATAAATTTTCTTTCATTTAAATAAAAAAACTAAATTAAATTTAAAATGCCAGAGTCTGATTCGACACATTTTTCCCAACTTAGACTCCATAGCCCTGCAAAGAACACACCAGACTATTCCAAGTTTATTATACAAGGAAATGCATTTCTTTGTATAATAAAGTTGAAATAGTTAATTACTGGTGTGTTCTTTGTATGATTTGTTCTCTTCAGCAAAATTTTTGCTTATCACTAAAGGGTCTATCAGGAGAACACACAGTAACTTTTAATTTTTATTAATCAAATGATCAGGATTTAACTTTGTTAATTAATCCACCTTTATCATTTGATTATTAATATATCAATATAATTCAAACTTGGTTTTTTATATGACTAACAATTTTATTATTCAATACAAAATTTTCATTAATTTCAAAATTATATTTTGATTATTCATGAAAAATACAGATCTTATAAATACAAAGTGATGTTCATGGCTCATGATTTTTTTGTAACATTTTCTACATTAAATTAATGTATTTTCGTTTTTAGCCTATTGTAATCTGTTGATGTCTATGGAAAGTAGCTAAAACTATTAGTTTGCCCAATACATCTTTCCTTTAATAAATCTAACACAATCTTTTAATTTGGATTTTATTAGATTTATAGTTAGCATAGTTTGGTTATATAGTCAGTTTCAATTATAATTATCATTATGTACACAATTAAGTTCATTAAAAAACAATCTTTAGACCACTAAAAACCTCTTCAGCTTCCTTCAAAGCATGTAAAATGTAGCAAGAATCTGGAAGCTGAAGAGCTTTAGTGGTCTCAAGATATTATGTGTTTCCAGTGCTAGTGAAGAACATTTTGTTACAAAACAATGTTAACAAGCAATTATTTATTGTGACATTGTCACAATGCTGGGCTGCAATTTTTAATCATATTCTTAATTTATTCAATTTAAAATGCATGTTTTCCATTGTAAATTTGTAGTGTCTTGTCCTTGTACTGTACATCATACTTTTCCTGATAGCAGAGTTATGCCAGTCATCTATGTAACTCCATACAGGGAAAAATTTTTTAATTGAATTCACATAACTTCCAGTCTAGACTGGAAGTTCATATATAGTTAAGCATTCTATATCTGATCCTGAATTCCATTTATCTAACACTATTTTTGAGATTAAAGAAAGACAGATGGATAGACAGTCTATGACAGTGGAAATTTATAGATCTACAATTTCTTCAAATTGTAGCCCAACTAAAGTAAAGATTGTATGGACATTTAGACTAATATGCACTCTCACAATAGTTAATTAAAATATTATTGAAATCAATATTATAATACTATATTATATTATATTATTGAAATACTATATTATAAAAAATTTAATATTAATCTTACCAGGTGACGTATTTGATCTTGAAAGATTTGCTCTTACAGGAGGTTCACCATGAAGCATACTTGCTGGATGTATACCTATTGTTCCAATGGAAGGTGACATTATTGAAGGTCGTATGGGTGAAGGATGTAATGAACCAGGAGTACGTGGAGAACAAGGATTAATTAAAGTCTGATCTTGTGTTTGCCAAGCAGAAGGTGAATGCTGCTGATTAGAGGTTAATGTTAGATGAGGACGAGGAAAACATTGAGGAGTAGATGATATTTGATTTGTGGTTACTGTTTGAGAACCTTGTGAAGAGATTAAAGACCCTGGTCCACCAAGTGAATCATCTGGTGGGCCTGATAACACATCAGCTTTCAATCGTTCAAAATCAATATCACTAAGCAGAGCATCTGCATGTGGAGATATTATTCCTTCTTGATTCTGTCGTCTTTGTTCCCTTTTTTCTTGTTCAACTAGATCCTCTAAGAGCAGTGGCTGTTCTTGGAGCAAAGATTTTTCTTGTCCATTAGAAGACAGAACTTGACTAGATGAGAGATTAGCTCTAGTAAGAGACTGATTTGGAAATATACCTCTTGGACTAGTTATTACTTGCTGCTGAACTGACATACTTTGGGGTCTTAAATTATGTGCTTGATAGGGAGGTGGAGGAGGAACATTAGCTGGATATGGTGGTGGTTGAGAAATTCTTAAATGATCAACAAAATGTGTTTGATTTGGGGAGTTATTTTCTTGTTCCCTATGGAGAGATACTTGAGGTTGACCAAATGTTCCTGGAGGAGATGGTGCTATTATTGTTGACTTAATATTTCCATTTCCATGTTGTGAAATCTGCAACTGATCTGATGAAGAAAATGTAAGAACATTTGAAGCAACAGTAGTAGTGACGTTAGTAAATGATACAACAGACTGACAAGTTGTTAAATCATCAGAAGCAATGACAGATGATGATGATGATGAAGTAGAAATTAATTTACATACATTTTTATTTTCACCTTCCTCTATTTTGCTACTTATATTAGAATCAATACTTTCTTCTTCAAAAGTTTCTTCATTCTTTTCCAATTCTCTTTGTTGACTAAATTCTAAAAATTTTGTTTGAAAATCAGCGTTATTTAATTCATTTTGAAGACCAAGTTTTCCTTCTTCATTTTCACTTTGTTTCTTTTTTTCTTCTTCTGCATTAATTTCTTGTTTAATTTCAACATTAACTTTTTTACCTTCTCCAGATCTAGCTTTCATTTCTTCAACTTCCTCATCAAGTTCATCATCTTTGTCATCTAAATCTAAATGCTCATCCAAAATATTGCTTTTTTCACCTTCACCAACAAGTCCTTTATCAAGTTCAGGATCAGCATATTCTAAGATGTTGAAGTCATTACCTAAACCTAATAAACAGAGTTAACAAATTAATGACTATCTTTTTAAGTAGTGTACTAAATATAATAAATATAGCACATTTCTGCACATATAAAAGCATGCTCTTACAGATAGGTCAAAACTGGCATTATATTTTGCAAAGTATCTAAAAAATACTAATTTAAAAAAAAATTTTGTAGATTGAAAGTATTTTTTTTTAATATTGGCTTTCTATCTTTAATAACAGTTACCACAAAGATGTCACTAAATAGTTATTGTAACAGTACTTATACATTTAATTTACATTGACAGTGCTCTTATAAGCCAAAACAAACTGGCATAAATAAAAGCATGATCGTATAAGTGAGGCAAATTTCTCTGTCTATTCAGAAGAATGTTGATTCTTCTGAATAGACAGAGATATGTTGAAAATAATGGTAAATATATAGTCTCATAAATATTATTATATTGCAAAATATTTCATTTTTGTTAAGAAAAATACAACAAAATAAATATATTATGTTTTATCTTGGAGACTGGTTCTATATTTTATCTTTTAATATTTTTAGAAATACAGTTATTTTTATTTATTTTAATATTTAACTATTAATTAATATTGTAATTTCAAACATTTTTAATCTTCCACTGAAAGACATAATTTTCTTATAAAATGTGGAAGCATCATTTTTAAAAATTGGAAATTGTGATGAAATTTTCTCGATTCAGACTTTGATACCTGGAAAACGTCCGATTTTTTCAATTCTGATTAATTGTCCCATCACTAATTACTACTAAAAATTTATAAAGAACAGAAAATACTGTAATATGTAATAGTAATGTTTTATAGATGTATAAAACCTCTGCATATCTTGTTTTAAAGAGTTTCCCTGTAAAAATGTGGCAGTATTTTGCACCATTTTTTCTGTATTTAACTTTCTTAAGACCAGGGTAACGATCTGCCGCACCCCTCTTTGTTATAACAATGTACTAGAGTACCGATTCGTCATTACCCTTCGAAAAATCGATTTTAANATGTATTTATAAATATCGTATTTATAACTACAGATATTAATAAATGTAACGTGATTTTTGTTATATGAATATAACAATAACTTGATTTTTGGTGAATTTTTGAAATAATATAACTTGTTTGACCTATATTGACCTTGGCCCTTCTCAACAATAAACGTAAATACGGGGGCGTGGTACCTGATTCTAAGAAGGTTAATTACAGTCAATCAAACAATCTTAGACTTTTAGTAGTATATAGATTAACTATAAAGAACTATTAAAATCAACAAGAAAAACATTTTTTTGACATTTATTAGAACATATGGATTTTTTATATTCTAAAACTGTAGCATTATCATAATACAATACATTAACAATTTCAAGAATAAAAAGTATAATAGCATTTTTTAATATTTTAAAAATAAACTTTATTTGTAGCTTTATTTTTATTCACTTACCTAAAAGTTCATCATCATCTAATTCTTCATCATCAGCTTCTCCTCCTGTAACAGTCTCCTGTTCAGCAGCTTGCTCTTCAACTTCTTTTACTAAATCTCCAGCAGTAGGTTTTCTTCGGGAGAGTTTATCAGTTGCATCAACTTTATCTGAACGAATATCTATAGGATGCTTTTCAGCATTCTCTGATTGTGAAGAAGAAGAAATAACTGATTCTGATGCTGCTGGAGATGACTGTTTTTCATTATTAGAATCTTGATGTAATAAAGATGGAGTTTGGCTTGTATGACAAATAGTATTTGTTATCTGAGTACTATTTACTGTTCCTGATGAATTCTGAGTTTTTGATACTGTTGTCTTTACTGTAATTGAAGAAATACTTTCTACAACAGGAACTGTGGTAGTTGTATAAGATGCAACATCACTAGGACTAATAATACCTTGACTTGTTGTAACAACAACATTGGGTGGTGAAACATTATTATTATTATGAATATGTGCTGTTCCATGCATAGAAATAATAGTATTGCTAATTGATGGTGTATTTCCCACAGCAGGTTGACCAAACCTTACAGCAGTTTCTATAATAATAAAAAACATTTATTCATTAATGCATTTAATAAAATATTTATTTTTAAATAAAATTATTAAGAATTAATAATAATAACTATTTAATAGCATTAAATATATGTTTTAAAATGTAGAAACCAATTGAATACAGCATCATACTTGCTTATACCATTTATATCAATAATTGAACCATGCATTGCAAATAAATTAAAAATTTTTTGGACCTTAAGTGAGATACTGTTTGTATAGAAAAATTAGATATATTCTGAGTGATATATTTCTGACTGTAATGAGTATTTCATTCCATTTTCAAGTATTTGATTATTAAGTATGTTTCTAATGTAAGGTAATTTTTAAATTATCAAAAAAATATATAAATAAAAAAATATTAAAATATTATTTATTTANTAAGCTACTGGCTTTCACTGTTTATGTTGTCTCTTTCTTGCTTGAAATATTAATTAATGTTTTAGATACAATTTTCATTTTGGAAAGGAAAATTTCTAATTTAAAATAAAGTTCTTCACTTTCTGTCATTTTCATTTGTTTTTTTTTTTTTGTGCATTTTATTGATGTTTGTTCGTTTTAATCTGTTTTGTAAAAGACAAATCCCTAGCGATTAAAATAACTTCTTGTATATATATATATAGAATTGGGCTTAAAATTTAATTAAATTCTCTTTTCCATTTTATATTTTCTTTAAATTTCTTCTTGTTTTACGTATTTACTCCAGACGTTTAATGTCCACCGAGATGTTTAGTTTCTACATTATTTTATTCAATAATTTATTTCTTTAAATTTATTTCGATTCTTTGAAAATTATGAAAGGAAAATACTTTATTCAATAAGTAGGTTTATTCAATAAGTCTGTTAAATGCCATGTAAATTTTTCCTTTATTTTTCAATATGCTCATTAGTTATTTCTATCTAATTTACTATTTTTCTCAATATCATATTTATTAAAAACTTCTAAGTAGAATTCATGTTTTAATTTGACAAATAATATAAATAATTGCTATTGAAAAACGAATTTTTAATCCTTTTTGTATGCAGTTTTGCTATCACTATGAAATTCAAAATGTAAAAATGTTAGAACATCACTTTTTTATCTACATCTAATAATTTCACATTTATTGTTATTGATCATCATCTAAAATTGAGCATTAACTAAAAATATCACTGGTTCTGAATAAAAACATTCTTAACAAATTGCCATCTAATTCCACAAAAATATTTAATATATTTCACATCTTAGTTATCAAACAGTAATGCATCAAAGTGTTTAATGCACTGGTAAATTAAATATTGTTTGAAATTCCTCAATGAATTTATATTGAAAAATGAATTTCAGAACAACAAAATAATTCAGAAATAACCAATCAAAATATTAATAAGATGCTCAATGATAGAAAAAGAAAACCATGGAATAAAATAAAAGGAATCGATAGATATAAATAACAAATAAAACGGCAAAACCGTATTTGGGACAAGACTATGTCTCAGAGACTCGCTACTAAGCAGAATCACTTTGACGCTCAAGGCAGGTCTCATTCTCATTCTCCCATCTTCTTTGGTATCACTGCTTTTGGGTGCGATCATTCAAACTTTGCCAGCCATGACAATGAGGTCGTCCATGATGCATTTTCAATGAAATTAACCTATCCAATTTTGAAATTTCTCTCCGATGTGTGTCGGCCCGGGTTGAATTTTTGTCGCTGCGTAATGAAAATTTCCCGTTTTTGAAAAAAATAATCATGGCTGTTGTATCATCCAAAATTATTTTTTTATTTTGCACAAACAATATACAATTTAACCAAATTATAACATCATCGGATGTAATGACAATCCTAATATAACATCAAATTTTTATCGGTCCTACAATTTTACTGTACTAGATAATGTTAAAAAACCTACTTGTAACGACATAAAACCCTGTACGACTTACTTCTAACTCCAAACCCAAAACAGTGCTTAGTTCAATATACCTTCACTAACAATTTCGAACTTAGTTCTTCTTCAGGCGAATAAAAGAAAATGGGCAGAATCGATGTTATTCAAACATATCTTTTTCAAACGATACTGTGTTTCAGATTTTGTTTGAAAAAGATATGTTTGAATAACATCAATTCTGCCTGTTTTCTTATATTCACCTGAAGAAGAACTAAGTTCGAAACTGTTAGCGAAGGTATATTGAACTAAGCACTGTTTTGGTTTAGAGTTAGAAATAAGTCGTATAGTTTACAGTGTGTATAGATTTGATTATTTATAAAATCCTGTTTTAATGTCAAATTTGAAGCACTCCCAAATTTACAAAATTAGATTCCAAATTTTATTTAACAAAGAAAATACTACGTGTTCAGTCCTAGGGACAAAATCCACTTCCTAGAACGACTGTGGGTAGTACTCTCACCATCTGACTTTGATTTGCCTGTTTGTAGAGAGAGTTGCTATTTTGTATTTTATTTTGATTTAGTTCTCGGTCCCCTGAGTACCTACAAGTCTGGTTTTTTATATGTGCGCACGATTTGGGTAACTAATACTCTGTGCCAAATTGCAACTCTTGACATGCACTCCTTCATACCTCTAAGATGGTAATACAGCAGGCAGTACAATTTTAAAAACAAGACATAGTCTTATCAATAAAGAAAACATCTCTGATATACTATGCTACCTTATATATGTCAATAATATTTTGCAGGTGTATTCCTAAATCACAAAGATTTTATCTATAATCTTGTTGGTAATTGTATTTAATGTGTGCAAAAAGAAGAAAAACACCAGGGGTTGCAGTAATTGAGTTAGTGCCATTGGAGGGTCATAGTGTATGTGAAATTGAGAGAGGTTTTTTTTTATAACAATATAGAAAGTAAAGTTTTTGTAAAGAGACTTAAAGGACTAAATTTGTTTTTCATTTCTTCATAAAAAAAGACATTCAACAAATCCATATAAATAAAAAGCCCTGTTTAAGAAATTATCTTTAAACATATTCTGTGTATAAATACAAAAAAAAATTAAACAGTTTTTATGTTAATAAAATAATATAAATGAATTAATTACCAATTCCAACTTGAGTTGAGGCTTGTTGTAACTGAGGATTTCTCTGATGCAAAATATGCTCATATTGGTCAGATTGTGCATTAGAAAATCCAGTCGACATTCTTGGGCCGGGCATACAAATCTGTCCTGCTGGCCATTGTTGACTCCTAACCTGTAACTGCTGTTGCTGTTGTAACATTAACATGCGAAAACGTGCTTCTTGAGGTCCCCCTCTTAAAGCAATTAAACGCTGCTCAACAACTTGGGAAGGATGCCTAAATGGAATTTCTGAACCTAAATTAAAAATAAATACATTTTATTTTTTATAGCAAATATTTTATATGAAAAACTATAATAAAAATTATTATTATATTCAAATTTTATATTAAAGTAAATTTAATTATATAATTACAAAAGATAAAACAAAAATGATATAATACCTAATAAATTATTTGCAAAAAGCCTATTATTCTGTTTATTACTACTATTTAGTTTATATTATTTATTGACTTCTTTTTTTTTATTATTGTATAAAATATAATAAGTTAATATGTTTTATTAAAATATTCCATTTATACTTTCAAATAATTTGAAACAAACAAGAATTAAATACCAGTAATAATACAACTATAAAAGCATCGTTGTTATTAAAAGATTGTTCTAATAATTTTTGAAAGAAATATTAGAATATAATGCAATTGATTATAATGCATAAAAATACATTTTGATTACAAATGATAAAGGCTTAAATACTAATAATTATTTTTATCCATATTCTGTCACATATTTAACTATATCAGAAAAACTGATATAACTCAATTATGATTTATCAACATTTTATATAATTTTTTTCTTACAGCAAAAAACAAAGATATATTTAAATCATCAATTATTAAATAATTCTTATAAAAATTAATACAAGTTTTAAGTTACTTTTCATATAACAAATATGTACTGGAAATAGAATAAGTTGAAAAATAAACTACACTTATATAAATCCAGCAAAATTTAATAAAATAAAAACGTTTTCAGTCGTTTTTCAACAATCATCCTCAGTTACAAAAATAGAATATTAAATATAGAACATAAAATGCGTTCGAAATAAATACAAAAAATAAAAATTAACGGAAAACGCCCTAGCAGCCCTTTTTCGCTATTTATTTGGTTTGTTTGTTCATTTTTCTTTAGTTCATCTGCTAGGGCGTTTTCTGTTAATTTTTATTTTTTGTATTTATTTCGAATGCATCTTATGTTCTATATTTAATATTCTATTTTTGGTAACTGAGAATGATCGTTGAAAAATGATTGAAAACATTTTTTTTTATTTTATTAAATTTTGTTGGATTTATATCGGTGTAGTTACTTTTCATTCAATTACAGAAGCATAGATATGATTATTATGGCATACTGTAAAATTTTCATACTCAAATAAAAAGAATTATTATAAAATACTGATAAAGTATACTGAAGCAAGAATTAAAAACAAAACAAAAGATTTTATAATAAATAAATAAAAAATTTTTACTTCAGAACAACATACATACAAGGTCTTCCAAAAAGAACCATTTTAAATTATTATAATTATGTTAATTAGAATATGAGAATGTTGTAATGTACATTAAAATATTGGAATACTGTCCAAGTTTCACATTTGCCCATTACAATTTCTTAATGCAAAAACTTGTGTCACGAGGTACACATACAACCAATACTTTCTACACAAATTCTTTCTACACTAGCTATAGCATATCAGTTATCATTCTTCTCACAGCAGTCACAATTCTACAGTTCCTGCAGATTACTCATGTTGCACAATGACGAGTGATTTTGACCTTGTGAACTGCAGAACACAAAATACCTTTTCTATTGTAGAGTCGCTGTTTTCATTTATGGTGCTTCCTACACGCAGT
The DNA here is from genome assembly GCF_000671375.1 of Centruroides sculpturatus. Taxonomy (NCBI): domain Eukaryota; kingdom Metazoa; phylum Arthropoda; class Arachnida; order Scorpiones; family Buthidae; genus Centruroides; species Centruroides sculpturatus. Next base: position 9,870 of record NW_019385249.1, on the reverse strand, counting down.
AGAAAACATGTTTGAATGCAAATGGAAGATGAAACACAAACAATTACTCTATTTATTGGTTTACACTGTATACTTCTCAGGTAATAATTAATATAGTTACAGTAATTTAAAATCATAATAGCATTTTTTTGAAAGACCATGTATTAATTGCAAATATAATACACACATTGTAGTGTCACATTATCAGATAACCAAAAGTTCAATTTAATCCTAACATATGCAATTACTAATTTACTAATTGCAAAGATATAATTTATTTATTTTAATATAACTAAAATAAATTTTTAAAAAAATTTATTTTTTTTAAACCTGTACAAAATGTACAGGTGTTTTTAATCAATACATTAAATATGAATTTATTGTAAAAGTTAAAATAAAAAAATAAAATTTACATCAAAATACTAAACATTTATGCTAAATTTACCAGACTGTGGAAAGCGAGCTCTCATTCCAGGTGGATATGGATGACGAAAACCATCTTCATTAGACGAACTGCGAACTAACATATTAGGTGTTCCTAATAAAAAAATTTATATTTCTAAATTTTCTATTAAAATGCAGAATTATTTCTTACAAAATTAATATGCTGGAAAGACATATAGAGATGAGATTTTATTTATAATCAAATTAACTGGTATATTTACAATTAATTTTCCAGCATTCATTCTGTGTTTCAAACAAGTTTTTTAAAGGATAATCTTCAGATTCAACAAACATTATAAATTATACAAATGTATTATACAGTAATCATAAAATGAATTTACCAGAACACATTGAAAATTTATCTCATCTCTAACAGATTGAATCATTCTATTAGCCAATTAGTTAATAAAATAATTCAATACTGTAACCAGTTTTCTGCTAGTTTGTGTAACATTTAGATTTCTATTTTATTAAAATAAAAGTTACAATATATTGATTACAACTATTTTATACCTTATACTATACACCATAATCATTTTCAAATTGATAAAAACACCAGTTGATTCACCCTGAGCAAACATTTTTTGGCACTTTCTAAAGGCCATCATCAGGCTATTGTTTCAAATCAAACAATCATTTTATTACATTGTTTTTCTAATGTAATATATAAAACTATGAAATTTTAAGTGAAATTTCATTGTAGTCCAGTAATAAACTGTTTGTGGACCAGCAATGGTCCACAGACAGTGTGAGAAGCAATGGTCTAAAATATATGTTACATCAAAATACTTGATATTATTATTAGATTGCATATATACAGTATGTATATATATATAATGCATATCTATATACTTACATACACTAAAATTAATCAAAATTCAAAAAACAGATACATAATAAGAATAGTTTTCTATTTGAAAACTCTAAAAAGTTTGAACATAGAACAGATGAAGACTGTGAAACAAAGAATTCTTAAAGTATAAAGTTTTAATTTAGTTATCCCTCTATGAAAATTCTCATTAAATCACCTAAGATGCTATTTAGAAATTATGTTTAGATCAATGAAATAATGTCTGGAGAAACACCGATCTATTATTATGAGTTATAAAGAATAAATAGCACTATTAGAGTTATATGAACAAATCATAGATCGTCTAAGATGCCATCAGGTTCATTAAAGAAATGCATCCAATACTTTATATCCTAAAATATTTTTTCTATGTATTTTAAAACTAATTGAAGTTTTGAATGTTTAAAACTAAATTTTATAATGTTTTTGGATTGAAAACTTTATCCTCAAAAACACACCAATAAATTTGAGAGAGAGTCATAATTTTAACCAGAGCAGTAATTTTGATATAAAAATCAATATTTGTATTTATTCTAATATTTGTTAAAAACTCAAATTCAACAAGAATGTTCATAAAATCTTATCTTTGACATTGCTTCCATTTTAAATAATACATTGTCCATTGGATTCAATTCATTCGAGAAAATTAGCAGAAAATTTCAGATTGGACAATGACAAGTTTCTCAACTGATTTTACCAAATTTGGGCAAGAGTCAAGTCTCCAGCAGGGGATAAAAAGGGATCATTTGAAAAAGAAGAGATTCTTTCCCTCTCCAAAAATCACAGAAAATTCCTCTACTACTGATAGTGATGTACTACCTGGATTTTCAATAGTAGTGCACTCAAATCTCTCTCATAATTCGAGAAGGTATTTATCTTCTAACACAAACTAATTATAATCTCTCTCCTGATCAGACTTAGTTAAATTAATAGGAAATGTGCATGAATTATCAATTTGTTAATTATTTGTTTATGCTTGTTATTTTATTTTTAGCTTTAATATAACTTGTTAGTTGAGTGAATCATTTCTGGGCTGTTTATCTCTCAACTACCACATGACCACTTGTGCTCAAAATAGTTTCCTGTGTCCCAAAGAAAATACAGGTGGTTTCAGACATCCTGACACAGGGCAACACAATTTTTTCTTGTCACATTTGCAATATATACATATATATAGAAATGAATTATTAATTCAATAAAAATCTCTTTATTGTAATTATATATATTGTTATTGTTCATTTAACATTAGCACATGCCAAAACATGTAAGCTAAAGTATACTTATATAACTTTGTTTATTCGGATCAGAATTTTTGTTATAGTTATCATTATATTCAGATAAATAGGCATTTTTAAGCTAACTTTTTGCACTACAGTATCAACCTCAATATATAAATGATAACAAGCAATTACTATCAATCTTAACCAATACTTTAAAGGTTAAATGTTTTCACCATTTAAATAATTATAAGCTTAAAGTACAATAGTTCAAGCTGCTCATATTTCTTACATGCTGGATGAATTATTGTTAATTAATACTTGTTCAAGATATACATTTTTTAAAATGCTTTAACATGTCCTTATAATGTCAGACTCCACAGAATTTTCACTAATCATAAGCTTATTTACCTATTCTGCTTAATGATATCATCAGCATAGGAGAGTCGCAAAATAACAACAACAAGCAGATATAGTATAATGTCAATTATCCAAAAATCAATTTCAGAGCATATTAATTCCAAAAATGATGAAGTTTTTACATAATAACAATTGTTGGCCATGTCCAGTAGGTCTACTATTGAGCTACATTGCTATCAACATTAGTGTCAGATTTTATTTATTACAGATAAAACACAAAAGCATGATTAATTTAATGATCACAGGCTTCTAATGCATTAAATTAAAAGCTTTACTGTGCATAGACACAGTGACAGATTTTATGCATTAGAAACAGCATTTACATAATTATAAATGCAAACTTAAATAGATTTTTCAACTTTTATAATAATCAAGGAAGACATTGATTTGCAGCATTAAAAATGGAAAAAGAAAACTACATAAAACAAGGTAAAATTACAAACTTTTAAAAAAAAGTATTGTAATAAATAGTTTTTATGTGTTTAATATTAATTTTTTTATTATATACTTTTGACTTTGAATTCAAAGTTTCATCAATACATTTCCAGATTTCAATAAAATAGTAGTGCTTGTTTTTAATAAAGCACACAAAATTTTTTCATTATTTCTTATCATTTGTATATAATAAATTGCAATGCCTTAACCTTTATTGTTGTACTAGAAAAAACTAATATTTATACTTTACTTAATATATTTATTGTGTTTTTTACTCTACCAAGTGTGATTGGTGATCCAAAATTGCTCTGCTCCAATTATTTCAGATAAACAATTCGATCACACATGAAAATCAAAACAAAAAAATTTCTAAAAATTTACTATAATCAATATGTTTTCTAACAAAAATTGCTGCCATATGGTTTACAATGGTTAAATTATTTTAAAAATTACACATACACACAAATTACATAGAACTATAAATCATAAATGTAATTATTATAGATAACATCCAATAAATATAGGAACAAGTAATACCAAAACCAGTCTATAAATTAACAATATTCAGATAAACAAACACACAACTTTTCCTACATAATATAGTAATTATAATATAACAGATAAATTAAATCAACTCTAAGTGCTGTAGTTTAACTCATTACATTTTCATTACCAATTCAATGAAAGCAAAAAAACTTTTATAATCTTTAATTAATTATCTGATATAATATAATGAATCTTTAAATTCAAAAATTCTCCATTACTTTCAAATCTTAATTTCTTATAGCTGTTAAAGTAAATGTTTTTTACTTTCCATTTTATCAGAACTTCTTTAGAGATGATAACTGTAATATGCTTACATCCAATTTATGCATACAAATTCAAATAAAAAAATTTAGTTTTTAATTGTAAAATGATCTATTTGTATTTCTATATGTTATGAGGATTAATTATTAGCTTCTCAAATATAGAACATATTCTACTTTTTCTAATTATACCTCCTCCATTTTATCATTTGGAAACTATAAAAAATTAAGTGATTTTTCAATATGTTTCTATTCTCCTACTAATCTTTTCACTTTTTCAAAATTCTTTCTTAACATATTTGCTATTTTTTAATGTAAAAAGTTCCATGTTTTTCTCAGGTTTAACATCAAAGGTTCCCAATTTACTAATGATCAGTGTGTATTTCATTTTAATGATAAAACAATTTCTAGAATATAATAAAATATATTTTTTTTATTCAAGTATTCTCTCCAGAGATTTTGACCAGAAGAGTGGAGGAGGAGTTGCTTGGTCAAGCAAATAATAATAATAATATTTGGTGAACCCATCAACTCCTCCTGTGCAGTAATTGAACAAACAGTTTGAATTATGAACAAATCAGACAACAAACACATATTTGTATAACAAACACCTCACAGAACAACACAAGAAGAAGCAACTTAAAATAATGAATACCAATTGGTCTTCCCTTGTCTCCGGGTAACAACTCAAAATCTTTTGGAGTGTGGGAGACGTCACCATCAACGCTCAACCCAGTATATACTGATTGAATAGTATTTCTCTGAACTTTGAAACTTTCCCTTGTAATTCCAGCCTGTTGTTTATTTTTCTGACAGAAAGAATTCTTTTATAGTATTTGTGAGACTGTCGGGCAGACACTTGTTAAGTTTGTGTTGGTTTTTATTTTTGAAAGGTGAGAGTATAATAGCAAAGGTAGAGAGTGGACAGAAAATGCCTAATGTTGTTGGGCAGTATGATTTGAACAGGTCTACAGTAGGTTACAGTTCAATCTTATTTAAGAAAAATACTGTATAATCAAGAAGATTATTCCTTTAGCTGCTTGTGTCTTACAAGCAGCTAAAGGAATAATAAAAATCACATCTGAGAAATAAAAAACATTAAAGAGCTCATAATGGAACCTGAAACTAATCTGATGATAGAAGAACACCAAGAACTCTTAAATAAAGAACACTAAGAAACTCAGCGAGATATGTTTTCTTTTGAAAAAGAGGATTAATGCCGGTATCTGCTATTAAACATCTTTTGAAGTAGTGGAAGGATGTCAGAACAACAGTCTTAGAATGGCATCCAAACCAGATTGAGGCTTGAGGATTTCTACAATTGCAATGCTATTAATTATTTATGAAAAATCCTGAAGAAGAGAGAAAAGCAATTGACATTAGACAGATTCTTTAATGCCCCACAAACAGCAAAAAACATCAATGATAAAAATGCAAGATTGTGTATATATGTATTTTTATTATTACATATAAATAAACTTAGTAAAAAAGTATATATTTTTTTTTTTTTTCAGTCTCCAGAAAGAATTAATCAAATTCCCATGAAAATCTAAGATAAATCTATAATTGGTTAACAAACAACTCTGGTAGCAAACATGGTCTTCAAACAGATAATATTCATTAACTGATCGCCCACTGTAATTGGGTCAGTGTGTGTGTCTGTATTTAATATAGTGGTCTTCTGTAGTGTGATGTACGTGTTTCTATTCAACTGTAATGTTCCCAGGCTTTTGTGTAGTACATGTAGTAGAACACCTGAAGAGGAGAGGATGACAGGTACAAGCATTCTATCCATCCTCTAAAGCAGTGTTCTGCAAGCAGTGTGCAGTCACAAGGTGTAAGGTGTGACATGAACTTTTACATATTCTATTAATTTCAAGCTTTATTTATATATTTTTATCACAATTGCTGTGCTTCTTATGCTTGTATTTTAAGTGTTATCTCATAAGTGCCGCAACACTTATGAAATAAGATGAGGTTCATTTATTCTTTATTACAAGCCATGCATTTTTTATGTATTTTAAGAAATTAAATGTAAAATAAATTAGCTTACGGGTGTTGATGTCTGTTTAATAATAATAATAATAATAATAGGTTAGTGGCATTACGTAAATCTATTAATAGTATCGTATCATACGCTTTTGAGGGAGATAACATTTTGGTGTGCCATGTTGAGACATGTCGAGTCATGGGTGTGCCGTGAATAGAAAAAGCTTGCAAAACACTGCTCTAAAGATGCCATATTTCCTGGGCATGTTCTGTGTACTATCCTTTGCATACCTTTTTTTCTCATATCTTCCCATTCAGATCTAATTTAAACTATTAAAAAAATCAAACGGATAATTTGAAAAACGTTTTTATTTCAAAGCACTTTTCCTTTGAAAACAGTAATGTTATGGACGACATTAAGCATATACTTTCATGTTCTAACTTATATTATTACATTCAAGCACATATTTTCATATTTTTTATATATATTTTCTATAATATTATACTATATAAAATTCTATTATAACATCCTAAAAATCTTCAAGAAAATTGCTTATGTCCCAATCACTGAAACTGGTACCTTTGCATGTCACCATAACCCTAATTTGAGGAGCTGATATGAAGTATATTATAAAACAAGCTCACACAATATCATATATAATCAGCATCTATCAAAATTTACAAAAAATACAAATAGTTCCTTACTAGCTCAACAGATGGTAATACTGATAGTTAGCAAATCCTGCTCGACATACAATCTGCTGAAAGAAATCTCATGTCATTCATGGTTGACATTAGACTGAAAATGGCATTTTACATTGTTGAACAGTGCGTGAATAGGAGTGCAGAGAATTAAAACAGGATGAATAAATATCTTGCACTATCTAGTAAGTGTAAAGTCCTATTTTTGGATTCTACTCAAAATTTATATCATATACTCAAAAACTCACACTTATCTCTGGAATTCCATGCTGTGAAAAAAATAAGTGGCATGCTTTCATCTACATTTTTAGATAAAAATCCCTAATAATAATTGGTTTCTTCTCCTTATAGTCAACAAAAAACCCATCCTACTTATCAGATGAAAAGAATAATGGCTTTATTTCCAAAGATGTTTTTCAAAGATTCACTAAAAATATAGTCTGTAATCAATACTAAAAATAAATTGGAGCTTATTCTTTCTTCTCCTCAAAATTTTTCTAATTCTGGCAGATACAGATGTAATATTATTACATTCTTCTACTCCCCTTTTGAAGCATTTATGCATCTAAAAAAGTTGTTATAAGCAAATTTTTCAATAGAAAATTTACTCCCCATCACAGAGCTTCAAAAGCTTATCAATTACAGATCTACCTACAAAAATATTGTGAATCAATATTTATTAGTAATATTAACTGAAACTATGCTTTAAGAAAATAATACAGTAGAGCGTCATTTATCTGAATCAATTGGAGACTGAAATTGTTCGGATAACTTATTTTTCGAATAACTGATTATGTACGAAAAAATATATTAACCTATCCCATGGTGAAATTTTTCTCCGTTGCTTGTTGCTTTGCCTTAAATTTTCGTTGATGTTAAGCCTAACATATACTTTTTAAAATAATAATNTTTCATATTTGCAGGCTAAAAATTTACAGGTCACAAGGTGTCAATTAACTACTATGGCCCGCGGAAAAAACGTAAAATTTATTCTGGCCCATGTTATAAAAAAGGTTGCCCACCCTTGGTATAGAATATAGATATAGATATAGATTATTGTTTAAAGTTTTGAAATATTTCTGTATTCGACGTTAATTTTCGCACAAGTCTAATTAAAAGGATTACTTTTTAGGGAAATATTCTTTGATTCTGACCTAAATGTAAGGGGAAATTAGTGTTTTTAAAATTAACAACACACAAAAATCGTATCGAACTGAAGGAATGAGTAGTTTTCAGATATTAAAAAATCTTTTCCTCAGTAATAAAATAGTTGATTCCATTGCAACATTTTTACTTTACCGGCTGTTATGTATACGTAACAAGGAAAAATACGGGAGTCGTGTGAAATTTGACCCCTCCGAGTTTTTTGCAAATCTTCACGTTTTCAGACCTCCCGAATCCAAAAGAGTAAAGAAAAAAAATCTGTGGAATGTATATATGTAGGCGTCTATTTCGTATAGTATCTCACTAATGGAGTAAAGATTAAGATGGCAAATTTAGTATGTTGGCTTGTATATGAGGGGCATTGATGCTATTAAATATTGGTGGTGAAACGTCGAGAGAGTGAGGAGATACACGACTAATATATCTTACACTTATATTTACTCCTCTCGAGATGCTCGTTATTAATATTTACACTAATAAAATCTTCATTCTTTTATAAAACTCACCCCTATCACTAAAATAAAGCTTTTTGCCATTTTGTAGTACAGTAAAGCGTCGTTTATTCGAATCAATTGGAGACTGGGGTTGTTCGGATAACTTATTTTTCGGATAACCGATCGTGTACGAAAAAATATCCCATGTTGAATTTTTTCTCCGTTGCGTGTCGCTTCGCGTTGAATTTTCGTCGATGTTAAGACTAATGTAAACTTTTTAAACTAATAATCGTGGCTATTGTATCGTTAAAAATTATTTCTTTATTTTTTACAAACAAAAAAAATTATACTTTAGAAGTTAATCTAGTATCGAAAACGTTCGATTCAGCACGACACAGTATTTAAAAATATACAAACAAAAAAAATTATACTTTAAAAGTTAATCTAGTATCAAAAACGTTCGATTCAGCATGACACAATCCTCAGAAAAACACCACACAAAAGTGTAAGTGCTGCCAGCTAAAACACACACACAAACATAAAAAATATTGGAGTAGCCCAAGACATAGCCAAACATTGCAGCACCACAGCACTAGCGAAAATTTAAATTTGCCAACTGGAATTCTTTCAGATAACTGACTTTCAGATAAACGATGCTCTACTGTAAATCCATCTTTAACACTCTTATTTATCCCTTACAAAATCATCATTGAACACCTGCAGCATTGCAAGAACTATTAAAAAACAAATGATGCCTAATAAACTCATTTTGTGGTTTCATGACAATGCACAATTGAATGTATGATTTCTATGACAGAACAATTCTGGTAGTAAACCATCACCTATCCATAGCCACAATTTCACATCCTCTGATTTCCATCTGTTTTTTGCATTTGAAAACATTTTTAGCAAGACAATGCTTCAACAGCAAAGAAAAAACATCATCATCAATCCAAAATTAAATTAAAAACATGGCAGTGAACTCCTTTTATAAAAGTATCAAGTACAAAGATAAAAAATGTATCTCTATACAAAGTGTTTCAATTTTGGAGATGACTATATTCAAACAAACATAGACCTATGCAAACTTTTAATAATAAAGAATCTGTAAAATGTTTTCTTTGGTTCCGCTATAGTCAATAATTTCTGATCAAAACATATTTATTGATAAAAATAAACAGTGCCTCCCTTTCATATATTAATGAGACCATCTCACATAGTGAATATATAAACCTGATCCAATTTCAGATTTTGTTATAAAGTGGCTAACAAATTTAAACTTTATATGGTAAACATTTTTAAAATTTATTGCCTTTATCTCTAATTTTATCACAGACATACATTGAAAAAAGGTTGAGTTCTAAAGCTGGACAATTGCAGTTATTGAAATATAAATTATCAGAAAATATTTTTTATTTTCTGATAATAGA